>NC_134871.1:48314829-48492329 GCF_049852395.1 Peromyscus maniculatus bairdii | reverse complement strand
CACTGTGCTTCCCTGTCCCTCTGTCATCAAGGTCCAGGCACAACTCCAGGGGCTTCTGGGGCAGTAGCCACCCAAAAACCCAGAGAGGAAAGGAATGGGTAGGAATGGGATTTCTTTCGTGTCTGTGTGTTCTCCCCCTTCCCCCCCAATCCCCACCCACGTCTTCAGAGTGCCAAGGCCTGGGGCTGCAAACTCTCACCAGAATGGGGGTGGAAGGCGGGACAGGAGGGAGGAGGGGAAGACACAGGGGCTTCCTGTCCCCCCCCCCTCCAACCCCGCCCTGACTCCCTGGGTTCAGGGCTGGGTCCCCTGGAGGCGCGGGTGGCATCTGAGGCTGACAGATCTGCCCTGTCCTTCCTGGCTGCTGGGGGAAGGGGTGGAGGAATCTCAGCTCTCTGTCCCCTCCTCCCCTTGTTTAGATACCAGGGGCCCGGTTCCCCGGTAAGCTATGTCCCATCCCAGGGCCCCAACTCCAAGAAAAGAAGAACTCAAGACCTGATCAGCTGCCTCCAAAATACAAGGGCCCCCGGAGACGGCTCACCTCTAACCTCTTCCCAGTTCCCCATGCCCTCTTTTCCCATGAGGCTTCATTGAGTCACTAGTTTCATGCCCTGGGCACCACCATGCACCAAATACCACCACCACCACCCCACCCCTCCCCTGAGCAGCCACCGCACTGCGCTCCTCAGGGAAGATGGACCAAGTAGAGCTGATAATAAACACACAATCATAAACTGCAATATGCTATAAAGGAAAAGTCCCACGAACCGTTAGAGGGGAGTTCTGGTACTGGAGGATCATGGGTCTGTCTGTAGACTTGACCACTGTGCTGAGCCTGAAGCCTGGAAGGGCACGTGTGGGTCCTGCCCCACAGGGTTGGCAGGAATGGCATGACCCAGACCAGGGGACAGGTCTACAGCGGGGAGGGGAGGAGGAGGATTTTTAGTGCGATATCTCCACAGTCAACAGGCTCAGTAAACACTTATGAATTACTGCAATATGCTGACACCTTTAGCCAGGAAGCAGCAGCCTAGCCGAGAGACAAAACCAGGTGTATGCCTGTCCTGGTAGGACCTGAAGCCCCCTGCTGCTGATAGTGACAGAGACACTCGAGCTGTCGAGCTGTCGGAAGCCACGGCTCTCCATGTGTAGATGAAAGGACGCACTTACGGGGCAGCTGACTTCTCCAAGGTCACACAGCAAGAGCTGGGACCTTAGCAGAGCTGGGAACAGTTCCTCTGGCTGCACCTGCTAAGATAAAGGCTCCAAGACTTGACTCTGGATCGAAGCCCCAGACACCAGGCAACTCATACGCTGATGTCTCAGCTCACGTGGAGGTGAGACAAGAGACCAGAATACAGGTGGCTGGGCTGGGTGGGCCGAAACTTCAGTCACACTGTGTGAAGCACAGCTCCTTGATGTGTGCACATACACCCCCTTGGCCCGTCCCACGGACCCCGCTCTCCACCTAGGGCCTCTTCGCTTAGGGAGGGACATGATGGTCCGGGCCTATTCGTGTGGATCATCAGAGGCCGTGCCTGGCGAATGCTGGACCCTAACTCACGATCCATGTGACCCAGAAAAGGCAACACCCTGCCCGGGTTTGTCCCAGAACTCCACAGAGTCCTTGCCGTTCCTGGTTCCTGTCCACCTTTGCGACAGTCTCACAAGGCAGGTGTCGCCATCGTCATTTTCCGGATGAGGAGATCAAGGCGCAGGGAGATTAGGTGGCTTGACCTGGTAAATGGGACAAAGGCTGCGCTTGAACTCTGGTCTCTCTGGCTCCGGTGCCCCGGCCTCCACACCACTCAGCTCCCTTTCTCATAATGAAGTGACATCATCCAAGTCACATAAATGCCCAAATCCCTCCGATCACCCCACTTTCACTTCTAGGGGACAGAAGTAAACCACGTGAGAACAGAAGAATGGGCCCAGTTCACACCCAGCCTAGTCCTGGGTGGGACCCTGGGTGACTGGAAAAAGAGACAAGGAATCCCAGGTGGGGAGTCGTCTGTCGGCTGTTCACCTCAACAAGCCCCTTGCCCAGCTGCTGACAACTACCAGTGGACAGAACGAAACCTCCAGTGACCACATGCAGCCTCCCCTGTACGAACAGCCCCATGTCCACAGCCATGTCCCTCTGCTCCAGGCCTCCCTCCCTGGTCCCCTGGTCCTGTACAATGTTGCCTAGAAAGCACCTGGGGATCTGAGAATGAATGAATGAATGAATGAATGAATGAATGAATGAATGAAAGAAAAAGCAATTCCCCATAAATCTGTAAGTTCTTCCCTTACCCTCCAGATGACAGAGCCCTCCCTTGGGTATGTCCTCAGAAGACCTGGAGGCAAAAGTCACAGTGATGCCCAGTCCCAAAGCCAGACAATCACATGACCTCTGTCACCTGCTTCTTTTTCTGTGTGGTTCAGCGGGCTAGGACCCTGCTCCTGCTCTGCCTGGGTGAGCGGGAGCAGATTCAGGGACTCCTGGAGAAAGCAATTTGACAGGACAAGTGGCAGGGACCACTGGGAAGCTCCAGAGAATGGACAGTACCTGTGGCAGAAGCTAGCATCAGTCAATGGCATCAGTGACCGCCATGGACGGGCCTGACCATGATCCAAGGGCTGTCCTAAATGTCTGCCAACGTGATCTGCTTTAATCCCAACCTCAGCCTGAAAAGACGCTAAGAGCCAGAGGCCTTAAGCCATTTGCAGAGGAAATATAGCTGATAAGCGGGGGTGTGGGATTCAAACCCACAGCTGTGCACCCTGAGTGCTAGCCCAGGCCTTCCCAGGCCCGCAAACGACCTCCACACCTACATGCAGGTGATCCCTGCTTTTACTGTGGATCTTCATCATGCAGCCCCACCGAGGAGGGGGAGCAGAACCCAGCCCTGGGGTCACAACCAAAAGAGATAAGGCAGGTGACGGAAGACAGGCTGGCCTGTGGGGTGGGAGGGTGGACTTGGCCAAGGGCAGGGGTAAATTGGGGTCCATGGGTTGGGAGCTCAGTGTGGGGATGGGAGAGCTGAAATCACAGCCCTTCTCTCTTTCCTCTTGAGAGGTGGCGGGGGGGAGAACAGGAAGCAGGAAAGGAGCTGGAGTCGCTCAGCAAATGTCAAAACAGGCAGAGCTGGGGAGGGCCACATTGGGCTCAGGCACTGAGGCGCCTCCAAGGCCACCCCTGGCACCTCTGTCCTCTCTGGAGTGATGGGACAGTCTTCCATCAAAACGGTGGCTGATAAGCAGAAAGACACTGTGGTACTTGCCTGTAATCACAGCACCCGAGAGGCTGAAACAGGAGACAGTGAGCTCGAAACCAGCCTAGGCTACAAAGCAAGCAAAGCCTGGGCCAGCCAGGGCCACGTAGCGAGACCCTATTCTAAAGCATCAAGGACACTAACAACAACAACAAAAATCCAGGGTTCCTCTGTGAGCTCGAGGCCAGCCTGGTCTACAGAGTGAGTTCCAGGACAGCCAGGGCTGCCCAGTGAGTCCCTGTCTTGAAAACAAACAAACAAAAAATAAAAATTGAGGGTTCGTGTTTTAAGTAAAAGGCAATCTCTCACTTCTGGAACCTTGAATTTTCAACACATCATTAGAAGAAACACATTACTACAACTGTAGGGGAATGAGATGTCTGCCCATGATCCTTCACCCTCAGGAGAGACCCAGGGACGTGCTGAGGTATACAAGGATAGGCACCGGGCTGGGCACTGGCCTCCTTTATAAAGTAGGACACAGGCTCTCAAGGCTCTCAAGATATCTTGCCTGCCCCTAATTTTACAAATGGGGAAACTGAGACCCAGAGAGGGAGAAAGGTAGCCAGGGCAACCCAGGCCTCTGCAGCAGTTGGAACTTGTGGACTCCAGGGGGGATGTTTCCAGTCTAATATCATCCGTGAAGGACTCAGCCATGCCAGGCTCTAGGGTTCAGGCTAGGTTTTAGGTTCTGGTTAAACAAACCCCGGGCTCCAAAGAGCCAGGCCTGACGCCATCAGCTCCTGGCCCAGCTCCTGGCCCCCTGCCCTGCCCTGGACAGAAGGCAGTCACAAAAGGCCAAGGCAACTGAGTTGCTCCAAGCAGAAAGTAGGAAGAGCTTTGGGGCGGCTGAGTCTGATGACAGGAACGGGTAGTCCCTGTCTCTGAGGGCTTCTAAGAAGGGGGCAGAGGCCAGGCTGCCTCAGGCGGCACTGGGCACCAGCCCCAACTTCCTTGTTCCCGGAGAGGGTGGGGTTAGAAGAAGGAAGATTTTGGGCCCCTGGAATGGCCTCCAGCTCAGAGCAGACACAGGGCAGGGCCAGAGCCCCTGTTGGGTCAGGTCTTGGAACATATATACTCCTCCTGCCGCAGAACTACAAGCCCTCCACCTCCAGGAAGCCCTGCCTGCCTGCTCCAGCCTCCTTCTCCTTTCTTCCCTAGGTAGGAACTCAACTCAAGGCCTCCCGCCGAAAGGCATGCTGGGCCGCAGAGCCACCAAGACCGATGAAGTCGGCCCTCAGAGGGCTGCAACAAAACTGGATGGTAGTCCTGACCACCAAGCCAGGAAGAGAGGACACAGGAAACGCACACACACATCGACACACTTCTCCACTGGAGGAAGGAGGGAAAAAAAATCTAGCAAAAGTGCCCCAAAGAGCGCCCCTTAGCTGGGCTGCAAGCAAGGACTAGACCTTGAGCAGGCCGATGTCAGAAGAGACCCGGTGAGGGGGCTGGGTGGCTTGAGGTCAACAGCCCAGCCCAGCAGGAGAGAAGAAAGGAGAGGCCCCTGTGGCTCTCCCTGGGGTCTAGGGACAGCAGACAGCCATCAGGGACAGGACTAGAGAAACAAACCCCAGGTCTCAATCCGTAACCTCCCCTAACCGGCGGATTGAGCACGGGCCCATCCCTCAGCCTTTCTGTGCCTCAGTTTCCCTGGAGGATAAGGATACCAGACTCAGGCAGAGGGTTGTTGAGAGAGTCAAACATAGGAAGCCCTGGGAGCTGGGCAGAGTCTCCCTCTCCATTTCAGTTGGGAGGCTCTGGAAGCATCTGTCACAGAGGTGTAGCGTGCAGGCCCACTCATAGGCAGGAGCTCATCACATACCACCCTGGCCTGAGCCTGGACTGGAGAGGCGTATGAGAAGTTCCTGAGGGTAAGGGCTGGATATGGGGGCTTGCCTGGTATGTGGGAGTCTCTCAGCCCTGGGTTCCATTCCCCATGCCCTGGCATTACAAAAGCAAGCAGAGCCCGAATTCCTGGAGGTGGGGTCTACAGGCAGGTGCCTGTGCCATGGGAATGAAGAGCAAGCACCCCACCATGCCCCTCGGCGTTAGCCCAAAACCCCATTATTTTCGCTAGTGAATGCTTACTGCTATTACTAAGTAGATGTGTGTGTGTGTGTGTGTATGTGTGTGTGTGTTATTCTTTCTCTCCTTTACATACACATACTTTAAAGATACAGCCAGTAAAAGTATGAAATTGTCAACATTATACAGGTAAAACCAAGTCCCAACATCCCCAGACTAATCTGCCCAGGGCCACATGGGTACGAATGGTGGACCCTTCCTAACTCCACATCATTTTCCACAATATCCAGAGGAAGACATAGCCTTGCCAAGATGGAGTGACCTAGAAGGCATTCAAGGGTACATACTCACCCCCAGGCACCCGCCCCCGTACAAGCTGAGGCTGGTTGGATGTCAGGGTCACTCTTGACTTCTAACCCTAACCTTGACCCTCTGCCTTCCCAATGCACAGCCCTCTCTTGTCACACGCTCAAACTCTGTGGACATCTTAGCGTAACCTACAAGTTCGGCCACTGGCTCTCTGGCTCAGAGTCCAAGTGCCATCCGTTCTTCTTAGAGATTTTGGATCTGACAGGGGGTCCCTCCCAGTCTTGGAGCTCCAGGGACCCCTTGAAGAAAACCCAAGTCTGCCAAGGGAATTACAAAAATAAAGTATGCCTGCCTCTCCTTCCCAGAAATTCATTCAAAATGAACCAGAATCTGACATTTTGAATCTGAGTCAACATTAGTTTTAATTCCACACAGCTGATGTGGTGGTGCACACCTATAATCCTAGCTCCTTGGGAGGCTGAGGCCGGGGAATAGAGAATTCAGAGCCAACTGGGGCTGCATAGTGAGACTTCTGTACATGATTCCAGGCGTGAGACCAGCCCCAAGCAAATGCCAGGAAACAAACCTGTCAGGAATGCAGAACCTCAGGCCCCTCACGACTGAAAAGCATCGAGCTAGCCCCCCCAGGACCCAGGGCAGCAGAAACACAGACCTGGACACAAATGAGAGGGATCAGGGATTCCAGGTGTGGCCTATACCTCTGTGATCAGAAGTGGTAAATGCCTTCCCTGTGTCCCCTCATCTTATCCCTGGTCACCATACAGGAAAACTGAACCTGAGACAAAGGCTCAAACTTTCTGGAGCCATCCTAATGCCTCAAGGCTCCTGGTTCTGCCAAACAACAGGCCTCCACCCTCTGTATATCCTCCAAGGCAGGGACGGATGGCATTCCTCTGCCATGTGACAGATGAGGGGCCTGGGCTCGGGGTTGGGGATCATGGGTGAAGCCTGCTGCTGGGCAGGGCAGCGCCCCAAAGAAGAAGTGTTAAAGGTTACTGTTGACCTGAAGTGATTCGGCCGGGCAGCAGGCTTCCAGTCTGACTGAAAGATTTCAGGTCCCTCCCAAGGGCTATCTTTTGGGGGAACTTGGGACCATTGCAAAGGAACATGAACTGGACCCAGGAAGCTCCTGATTGGCAGGAAGCCTGGATTCCACCACACTCAGGCCTTGGCCCTCTGCTGGGGAGCAATACACCAGCACCACCCCTTACCCATGGTGGGGAGGAGCCCTCTTCTCAGGGCAGCTTTGATAGGGTGTCGGGCATGGGGTCACAAGCATCCCTGGGATAGGGTCGGGAAGGGAGAGAAAACAGCCCCTCCCCTCTAGCTACCAGCTGGGAAAGAAGCAGATGGTAGCCCTGGCCCTCCTGGCCACCCTGACATCTCCAAGGCCTGATGTCTTCAGCAGGGACCCTCCCTCCCCCACTTTCCTAATTCCCTCGCTCTGTAGAGAAAATGGGGCCTTTACCTGCTGGAGAAAACTGGGTCCCTAAGGCCTAAACTGAGGCAGAAGGCACTCTGATTGCCAGCCTGTTGCTCACAGATGTTCACAGGGGGAATCCCTCCTCCCCCCCCCCCCCCCAGAGGCCTGGCTACCTCAGCAGCATCTCTCAGCAGGTCGGGAGGCAGGGTCCAACCAAGCCAAGCACTCAGGAGAACCTGTGTGCAGGGACGAGGAAGAGACAGAGAGGGAGCACAAACCAGGTGTAGCCAGCTGTACAGCCCCCCCCACACACACACACCCCTTCCTGGCGGCTGAGCCCAAGAGGGTGGTGGCAGGAACTACAGAGGGCAGCGGCTGTGAGACCACCCCCCTACACACCCGGCTTCCTATGATCCTGGGCTCACGCCCCCCACAGTACTCCTCCATGCCCCAGGGGTCTCAGGCTCAGCCACAGACAGAGAGACCTTTCCCTCCAAGAGGAGGGACCAAAGGGTGGAGGGATGAACAGGGACCCACCGGGAGAGAGATGCCAGGCAGGCGGGCGGGCGGGCAGCGGGCGGACGGTGGAGACCGCTGCAGGGGAGCCGGGACACGACTGGCTGGATGCTCTGTAGCTCAGTCCCTCTGTCCATCCAAGGCGGCTTCTCTCCGGGCGGTTCTGAGGCCGGGCGGGCGCTGTTAAAAAGCTTTTTATGTGTGTGTGTGTTAATCACATGATTGCCGTTCACCTGTATTTCGAACAAAGACAGCTCACTGTTTCAAGGCCCCGAACAAGAGTCTGGGCACAGGGAAGAGAAGGGAGGCGGGGGGAGGAGGGTTGGCAGCGCCGGGGGTGGCGTCGAGGAAAACTGGGGGGAGATTGTCCAAGGCCAGCGAGCGAGAGAAAGAGAAAACCCTTATCAAACTCCTAATTCACTGGGCTCTGCAGCCCCAGACACACTGGCCCAATTGTCTGGCTGGTGGTGTGTGCGCAAGCATGTGTGAGTGTGTGTTACCAATGTCTGCCACCCCCTCGACATGCCTTTACCCTGTGTGACTATCCCATTGTGTCCCACTATCCACCCTGGGGCCTTCCCGATCCTGAGGCCTTGGTTCTCCAGACCCCAGTTCCAGCCCGACTCCAGACAGTACCTGTTCGGTGTGGGCCTAGGGCCTTGCCCAGTGAAGAGGGACAGAGGAGCCACACATGGTCAGTGGTGTGGCCCAGGCTCCTCTGCCCCTCTGTGGGCACCCCAGTTCTGCCTAGCCACTTCACCAGGAAGGGCTGCCTTCACTGGGAAGAGAAAAGGGACACCCGATGCCTGGGGAGGTGTGACCCAGGACAGGAGCAAGGGGACAGGGCCCTGGGGCGATGGACAGGAAGAACAAAGGGTAGGTGTGAGGGGCAGAGAAAAGGGGGTCAGAGCCAGGGCAGTCGGTTCCTTTCTCAGTGTGGGACACGGAGGGACTTCATGACAGCCAGGGCTGGGACTCTTTCGTCCTTTCCCTTTCCCAGGAGAGGAAGAGCCCGGCCTGGGAGTGAGACCCCGAATTCCTCCTTGTCCTTCTTGAAGATGACCCTCACCCACCCCACCTCAGCCTCCTGTGTCTCTACCCTGGACCAGTCCAGCCTTCTGGATGCTGGCATCGGGAGAGAAGGGATCGTGGATTGAAGCGGGTATGTGTCCTGGGCAAAGGTAGTTCAGCTGCTGCCCTCCCCGTCAGAGAGGGCAGGAGAGGCTGACAGAGTGCGGCCATGTGGCCGCGGTACCTGGCACACAGTGGGACTCAGGAGGATTTCTTCCATTAAGCAACACAGGCGGCCACCCTTTCAGGTTAGCGGCTTTCCTCGCTTTCCCCTCTAGTCCCTTTGTCAACAGCCCCTGCCGCTACCTGAGGCAGAGGTCTAGGGTCCCAGGCAACAGGTTCTGACTGCGCCACCTGCCTCTGTCCCTTCCCAGACGTAAAACGCCCCAACTCTCACACCAGCCGCCCCAACCCAAGCTTAGTCCAGGGAGACGGGCCTAGGCAGCAGTGCGGGCAGGGCTGGGGGGGGGGGGGCTGGGCAGAGTGGAGGCGTCCTGGGTGTTGGGGATGAAGACCGCGCCGGAGGCTCCACCTTCTGCCCTTCCCTCCCTCCTTTCCCCCCTCCCCTCCCCCTCCTTCCTTCCCCAGCCGTCTGCAGCGGCTCAGTCGCTCAGTCAGTCTCGGGCTGTCCAGCCAGGGTGTTTGGTGGTGAGGATTCAGGCTCCGTCCAGACGAGGCCGTGGCCTGAGGCTTAGGGCCCCCCAGCCCCTCCCTCCCAGTCCATCAGCGTCACCCCCCCAGCCCCGAGCTGGACCGCACACCTTGGGACACGGTTTTCCACTTCCTCAGGACGAGCCCCAGACTGGAGGAGAGGTCGGAGGAGGTGAGTGCGTACTGCTGCTCCCCTGTGTCCGGACTGCCAACAAGGGGCCTGGGTTCCCCCCAATTTGGGGTGGGAGAGGCTGACACCCCACAGGCAGGCAGGCACCCCCCCACCCATCTTCCCTAGACTGTCAGGGCAGACGAGGGGAAGGAGAGTTGTGAGAAAAGGTGGGAAATTCCAGGGGCCCGGATTAGAGTCGAATAAAGGGTCCGTTTTTCTTCCTTTCCATCAACAAACCTCCACCCAAGAGGAGGTTTAAGGAAAAAACCCACCCACACCTAGAGACGGTTGGGATCAGGGGGTGGGAAGACGTGGAGGCGGGACGCACCCACTGAGGGTCTGGCATGTGCTGGGGCCCAGGCCCAAGTGGGTTTAGTGCGCGCAAGGAGGGCCGCCACCTCGGGGCTACGTCCGCGTCCAGCCTGGGGTGGCGCACAGCGCCCCTCCATCGCGCCCTCCTTCTTGTCCAGGTGGGCGTTGGGCTCTTCGCGAGGACCCCGGCGGCGGGCCTGGGGGAGGCGGCCGAAGCGGCGGCGGCCGGGAGCGACATGGCCGAGGAACAGGACCTATCCGAGGTGGAGCTGAGCCCCGTGGGCTCGGAGGAGCCCCGCTGCCTGTCCCCTGGCAGCGCGCCGTCGCTGGGACCCGACGGCGGCGGCGGCGGCTCCGGCCTGCGAGCCAGCCCGGGGCCCGGCGAACTGGGCAAGGTCAAGAAGGAACAGCAGGACGGCGGCGAAACAGACGATGACAAGTTCCCCGTGTGCATCCGCGAGGCGGTCAGCCAGGTGCTCAGCGGCTACGACTGGACGCTGGTGCCCATGCCCGTGCGTGTCAACGGCGCCAGCAAGAGCAAGCCGCACGTCAAGCGGCCCATGAACGCCTTCATGGTGTGGGCACAGGCGGCGCGCAGGAAGCTGGCCGACCAATACCCGCACCTCCACAATGCGGAGCTCAGCAAGACGCTGGGCAAGCTTTGGAGGTGAGCCCCGCCCCGCCACAGCCCCGCAGGCCCTAGCCTCGCGGGCATTAGGGCTAGCCTGGGGGCCCCAGAGTAGGATCGCCCGGGGCCCCTCTCCTAGGGGTGGCCAGCCATCTCTTTAGAAGACCAACATTTGAGACCTTGCCCACCCATCTACCCAGAGTGCTCTCGTGGGGGGGCTCCTCTGGCGGCTCACCCTGGAACTCAGAACCCCAGCGGCCGAGGCTGGGCCTCCCCATCCTGGGAGGGAGGGCGGGGAGGCGCCCCCTCGTGGTTGGAATTCTGCGGGTGGTGGGCAGGGGAGACAGCATGGTGGGGCGCTCTGATGACCTCCACTCAGTCCCATAGTCACGCACTTAGGGTGCCGCTGCCACCCGTGTCAGGGGTCTGGAGAATGTGGGAGACTGGGAGAGAACGGGTCTAGCTGTAGATGCTGCGGAACTGAAAACAGCCAGCTGGAGAGCTTGAGGGGAGGAGGGATGGCGGGGAAAACAAGGACCGGAGAGAAAGCGGGGTACGGAGAACTTTGTTCCCTGCTACCACAGGGTCTCCTGTTCCAGCTGCCCTGGGAGACCTTCCCGACCCCAGGCTCTAGACCGAGGGCTTCTTTATTTCCCAGGAGAGGGCACACAAAAAGAGGCCGGAGCCACCGAGCGGCTCGCTCCTTTTCACTCTCTCTCCAGCTTTGGCGCCATCTTACCTCCCTGGGCTCCACCCAATGGTTGAGCAACCTCTTCTTCCCCAAGCTCAAGAAGTGGAGCGGAGCACCCTAGCCAGGAGGAAGCCTGCTTCCTGCCAGGGTCCCTCAGAGCCCCAGGCTGCCTAGGCTGCTGGCCTCAGACTCTGCGGCCACGTTTTCCCCAGGGTGCAGATTTGACCCCTGTGCTCACCTGGCCAGTTGCAGATGTGTGGCGCACCCTGACACACTGCGGGCACCCTAGGCCAGGCCCAAAAGGGAACAAGGGCTCCAGCAGATGCTACCCTGCTGGGGTCACCTGATCCCCACTAGCCGGTCCAAGAGACGGGCCCAAGAGAGACACACTACTTAGGTCAGTCGGCGGCGGCGGCAGAGTCCAGTCCCCAATCCTTGTCAGAGGTTAGCCCCACATTCTCCCTAGTAACAGTGGGGAGTCACACTTCACTCTCTGGAGTGGTGGGGGGGTGGGCGGAGAACAGGAGAACGGAGCACTGGAGGAGACTTGGGGTCTGTTAGAGGAGTCGGCTCCTTCCACTTTGCTGGTCTGGTATGAAGACCCAAGGCTTGAAGTAGTTAGGAGAAGGCGCCATCAGTTCCCTAAGAACAGAGTGCTCAGCTAGCAGCTTCCTGGCCTGCACTTGCCATGTGCTTGCTGAAGGCCTGGCACCCCCACCCCACCCCACCCCCCACCACCCCCACCCCGCCTCGTGGGCTCTCAGCTCAGACCAGGCAATAGCTGGATGGCCAGCTGCTATGAGCCCAGAGCCCAGCTCTGCTCAGGAAAAGCGGTGGCAGCTAGCTCCTTTGTCCAAGGTCGGTCTGGGCCTGTAACAGCAGTGAGAGGTGGCAGACCCCCACTCTCCCACCACCAAGAGTTTCTGGAGTCCCTCCGCGGCCCCTGTCCCAGTTCCCGCTCTAGAACCCTTGATTTAGTCCCCTTCGGGCAGACTCGTCTCTGGCTGCCACCTGGCACAGGGAAGGCAGGAGAGCCCAGAGGGCCGAGGACCCAGCCCCAGGGATGGTAAAACAATACCAAGGAGCCAAGACTGTGTCAACAGGTGGTAGCTACCAGGGCCCTGGATGGGGGTCCTCAGGGACACTGGAATGTGGGCTGGGCTGGCCAGTTGCTCCAAGGGTCCGAACACGCTTTTCCCAAGCTCGTGACTCCAAGAACATCAGGAGCGTGGACGGTTGGGCAGAAAGAACTGGAAAACAGCCTAAAACACAGACCGAGGAGAGCTGTGTCTAAATCTAGGATCAATGCGTTTGAACACGGGTCCTGGGTGGCCCTGTGAGCACCTGGCACACTGACCTCGGCTGCCATCTGGGGAGGAACCATTACATGCAGACGCATGGGATGCTGGGTGCTGTTTAACCTGTGTGGAAAGTACAGTCTGAGCCGGGAAACTGGGACTGGGTTGCGGCTAAGCTCCTCCTATAGAGGCTCATTGGCCTCTCCTGCCCCGGGACGCCCAGGCTCTTGCTCAGTTGTTGGCCTGACAGAGGACACATATCACAGCAGCCAGTGTCCTACCAGGAGCTGCCCACTGGGCTGGGAACCAGCCTCCCTTCTCCATCCACCGTTGCAAAGCAAGAGGCCGGTGGGAAGAAAAGGAGCGAGTGAGGACTGAGCTGGTGTGTGTGTGTGTGTGTGTGTGTGTGTGTGTGTGTGTGTGTGTGTGGCGGGGGACAGTGGAGGAGGACAGCCCTGAGCCTGAGGACTTGTGTAGAGAGTGAAGGCTGGCTGTGGGGGTGGGGTGGGGTGGGGTGGGGTGGATGAGGAGACCTGCACAGCATTGGCGGAGCGGGGTTAAGATTGGAGCTGGCACTGCACGGCACCCCCCCCCCAGGTTTCTGTTAGGGCTCATCGGGTCCAGTGCGGCTTGGTGGGGAGGTGATGGTAGGATCCAGTGTCGACCTTCCTGCACTTCTGATATGTGTGGCCCTCTCCCACATTCCTTGCCATTTTCTTGGTGATTTCTGGTTGCCAGCCGGGCAGGGGACACTGAGAAGGGTAGGGGAAAGTATCCAGTGTCACCGGCCACTCCAGGAGCATCTGTGCGGGGGGGGGGGGGGGGGGGGGGGGAGGGGAGGGGGGGGGAATGCTAGCAGAACCCCACCACCCTGCTTTGTGGTTCTTTTTAAGGCCTAGCCTTGGGGTCTCTATCTATGCGGAAAGTGCATTGACCTAATGGAGTCTGGCTCAGCTGGAGGGTCCTTTGGGGAATTCTGGGAGGGTGCAGGGCAGAGCAGGCGGCTAAGCTGCCAAGGAATGTTGCTGCGGCCTAGAAGGTGCCTGGCATAACCAGCCCGGAGAGTGGGTTTGGTCTTCCGTTGCCTAGGAGAAGAGGGCACCAATTAGGTGTACAGGAGGGGACCTTACAGTGGACTAGTGGTCCCTGTGTCTGGAGTCCCTGGGTCTGTTCTTTCCCCTACCCTGACTTCCTTACCCAGGGGCAGGCAAGTCCCGGTACCCTCCATCCTCCAACCTTGACCTTGAACCTGGTGTCGGATGGGTGGGGCACTGACAGGGGGGCTTCTCCATGTCGTGGGCTGGCCTCAGTCTGTCCCGGCGTCTGGGAAGAGACCCAAGATTTCTCTACCCTCTGTCACTCCCGGATCCCAGATAGGGAGTGACATCTAGAACAACTCTCGGTGCCACCACACGGAAATGTCACCAATCATTTTTCTAGAGTTGAGGATCCACCCTTTTTTTTTTCTTCTTCTTCTCTTTTTTGGTTTTTCAAGACAGGGTTTCTCTGTAGCTTTGGAGCCTATCCTGGACTAGCTCTGTAGACCAGGCTGGCCTTGAACTCACAGAGATCCACCTGCCTCTGCCTCACGAGGGCTGGGATGAGGATCCACCCTTGGGCTTGCCTGTGTACCTCTTCCTCAAGCACCATTAGAGTAGTGCCTATTTTCTCTAGGTCCCTCCCTCCCGAGGCCCAGGCACTTCATATATATATATGAATATATAAATATTTCTGGTGACCACACACCCAGGTGAAGTAGATGTTATCATCCTCGTTTTGTAGGTGAAGACTCGGACTCAGAGAAGTAACTTGTGCAGAGTCTGGCACCCAGCTAGTAAGTAGCAGAGACTGGGTTCCTCCGCAGCCATCTGCTCCTGCCCACACGCCTCCAGGGCATGAGCCAGAGGGCTCACCCTTCGATGAGGTGGCCAGCTCTTCTTGCATACAGCTGTAGGACCAGGAACGTTTCCCTCTCCTTGAACTGACGCCTGCCCCTCGTAACTCCTTTTTGGCCACATGCTCAGAGGCTGGCCCCTGGTGCCCTCTAGCCACTGAGAGGTAGGGGATAGAGATCACAACCACCTCAGGCTGGGGCTCCTTGGTCTGGCATTTTCTGGGCGCTAACCTTAGGGCACAGCCCTGCCTTGGCCCTGCCCTCCGGGCTCCCCATCCCAGGAACGAAACTCAGAGGGAAGCGCATCTGGGTGCTTCAACACTCACGCTGGCTCTGGTGTCCTCCACCCCCAGGCTGCTGAACGAGAGTGACAAACGCCCCTTCATCGAGGAGGCTGAGCGGCTCCGGATGCAACATAAGAAGGACCATCCAGACTACAAGTACCAACCTCGGCGGCGGAAGAATGGGAAGGCGGCCCAGGGGGATGCAGAATGCCCGGGCGGGGAGGCTGAGCAAGGAGGGGCTGCCGCCATCCAGGCTCACTACAAGAGTGCCCACCTGGACCACCGGCACCCGGAAGAAGGTTCTCCCATGTCAGACGGGAACCCAGAGCACCCCTCCGGTGAGTGCTGGGTTGGGAGCTACCAGCGTGCTGTTTGCAGAGCTGCTGTGGGGCTGGGAGAAGCCAGGCTGTGGAGAGTTGGGATCTGGGAAGGGTTGGCCGGGGTGCAGTTCCCCTAGCTGGAGGACAGAAACCACTCCTGGGGAATCTGGTAGCTTATAGTTAGGCAAGGTGTCTAGGGCTGCCAGAGGGTACGTGATGCTGGGCATGGAGGCCATGCCGTGAGAAAACACCACGGCAGCTACTGGGAAAGGGCAGAGGGGTGCTTTTGAGAAAAGAGTGACCAAAAAACAAACAAAAAGACAGGTGGTGGTGGTGCACACCTTTAATCCCAGCAGAGGCAGAGACAGAGGCAGGTGGGTCTCTGAGTTCGAGGCCAACCTAGTCTACAGAGTGAGTTCCAGGACAGCCAGGGCTCTGCAGAGAAGCCCTGTCTGGAAAAACCAGAGGGTGGGGACCAACCACGGCCCATTCATATTTAATTCTCATTAAGGATATGAGTTGACGCCGAGCACTCACAGTGTGCCAGGCACAGGGTGGTTGCCTTGTGTGTCCTGATTCCTCCCACCAACCAATCAGCCCGAAATGGGATGGCGGGGGGGGTGTCAGCAACTCAGATCACTGTCGTCCCATAGATGAGGAGACAGAAAAAGTAGCTTGCTCCACAGATGAGGTCTGAGCCCAGGTGGTGGGACTCCAGGATGTGGGGTTGGCTCTGTGGAGGATGCCTCCTTTGTGTTCCTCATGAGCAAAGTGC
Organism: Peromyscus maniculatus bairdii; assembly: GCF_049852395.1. Lineage (NCBI taxonomy): Eukaryota > Metazoa > Chordata > Mammalia > Rodentia > Cricetidae > Peromyscus > Peromyscus maniculatus. The sequence goes on along the minus strand of NC_134871.1, from coordinate 48,476,679 downwards.
CAATGTGACAGGCAGAGAGAGAGAGAGCCGAGAGCCCTGCCATCAGAAGACAAGGCAAGTCCTACTTTGTGTCGGGCACTGGAGAGGACACCGGGAGCCCACCAAGAGAAGCCCGTGATCCCTGCTCAGGAGCCTACAGTCTAGAGGGATGGGATGGAGTGAATGAGGTACAGGAAGAAACTAGCATAGGAGAAGCCTCTTCAGGACTCAGGAGGCAGGATCTATCTGTCCGGGAAACGTCCAGCTCCAGACGTAATCGAGGAGGGCTCCCCAACACGCGGTATCTAGGCTCTCTGGCTCATCTCTGCTCTACTGACACACTGCTTAAAAGAAGGTTTGCCCGGGGTCACACAGTGAATGGCAGAGCCCGAATTCAAGCCTTGGTAGGTCTTCGGAAGTTCGGAGCCCCTGGCTAATGAAGGACTGGACTCTACCTCCAGTGTGAGGGTGAAGGCGCAATCTGACCCTGGCGGCTTCTAGCCTTGTTATACTGCAATGCCATGGATTGGTTTCTCTGTGATGGGACGCTCAGTCTAGTCACCTTCCTTACATATAATCTCATCATCAGAGCCTCTGGGACATTCAGATGCACTTAATGAGGTTTCCCCCAAATCCCTGGGACGGCAGATGGCTTCCTTCTCTGGTCTCCTCAGTCCTTTGCATGTCCCGTCACACAGCACCTACTGCTGGACAGCCTTGTGGGGGCTCTTATCTCTCCATGGCTGCAAGCTTTGGGAGACAGGGCCCGATTTTATTTCCATTTCTCCCTAGCATCCGGCACACTGCCTGGCACTTAGCATTGGCTGAGATGTGTGGATGAGAGAATGTTAACAGGCAGAGAAGAGGGGACCGGTTATCTAAGTGCCCCCTTGAGCGAGGGCCAGCAGGGCAGGGAGTAGCTAGGCTTGAGGTCGCACTGAAGAGGGCACAGTGCTGTTTGGAGGAGGTAAGAGATAACAGCCCAAAGTGGGCAGGGCAGGCGGGGCTAGGCAGGGAGTGACCAAGAGACGTCAACAGTGCTCTGAAGAGCAGGCAGGGTCTGGGACAATGGCCCAGCATGACCCAGTCAGGTCAGCCATTAGGCAGCATGTCAGGGAAGCTGGTCTCAGAGGTCAGCAGCCTGCTGCCTGGAGGTGGGCCATGAGGCCTCCTAGGGCCCATTTGCCTCTCACCTGCTCATTCTTGCTCCCCCACCTCTCCTATCCAGGCCAGAGCCATGGCCCTCCCACCCCTCCAACCACCCCAAAGACAGAGCTGCAGTCCGGCAAGGCAGACCCCAAAAGGGATGGGCGCTCCCTGGGGGAGGGCGGGAAGCCCCACATCGACTTCGGCAACGTGGACATCGGGGAGATCAGCCACGAGGTAATGTCCAACATGGAGACCTTCGATGTGACTGAGCTGGACCAATACCTGCCACCCAACGGGCACCCAGGCCACGTGGGTAGCTACTCAGCAGCTGGCTACGGGCTGGGCAGTGCCCTGGCTGTGGCCAGTGGACACTCTGCCTGGATCTCCAAGCCACCGGGTGTGGCTCTGCCCACGGTCTCGCCCCCTGGTGTGGATGCCAAAACCCAGGTGAAGACAGAGACCACAGGCCCCCAGGGACCCCCACACTACACTGACCAGCCGTCCACTTCCCAGATCGCCTACACCTCCCTCAGTCTGCCCCACTACGGCTCCGCCTTCCCCTCCATCTCCCGCCCCCAGTTCGACTATTCTGACCATCAGCCCTCAGGACCCTACTATGGCCACGCAGGCCAGGCTTCCGGCCTCTACTCAGCCTTTTCCTACATGGGGCCCTCCCAGCGGCCCCTCTATACGGCCATCTCTGACCCCAGCCCCTCAGGGCCCCAGTCCCACAGTCCCACACACTGGGAGCAGCCAGTATATACGACTCTGTCCCGACCTTAGAGGGGGCCGTCCCCACCGGTCCCCACCTGGCCCCAGGGCCCCTCCCCCCAGCCTGTGTGCCCTGCTCCCCATCAGCCTCAGGCCTGGCCGCGAAGGAGGCTGCAGAGGCTGGCGGCGGCAGCAGGGAGGTCTCTGCCAGCTCCTGCCCTGATGACCTCCACCCACCCTGGCTCTGGAGGCCCAGTCCTGACTGAGCTGGCAGAGGAGGAAGAGTTTGGTGGCTGGCCCAGACTGAGGGTGAGGGGCCACTCACCCCTAGAAATGACCCTCTATCCCAGGACCTGAGAAGTCCTGCTCACTCCTTCAGGGAGGTCGGAAGCCTTAGGGTGGGAGACCTCACTCCTGTTTCCTCCTTAGAGAGGAAGGGGTTCAAAGGCCCGTGTATCACTGTGTCACGGTGCCTAAGAGCTAGGCTTCCCAGGGACCTGCCTCAAAGCCTGGAGCTGGCTCTGTCCTGTCCCTAAGGACTCGCTGAGGGCAGCTTTGAACAGCTTTGTGGGGAGCAGGCTGGGATACTCGATGGACGCTCTGATCCCTTCAATGCCCCCTCCTCACCTGAACGCAGGAAGGAACTGGCAGAGGCCCTCAGATCCGATCCTGTGTCAATAACCTCATCCCTTGTCTAACTGAGGAGATCCCCTGTGCTTCCCCACCACCTCCCACACCTCAAGGCCCACCCCAAGTGAGGAGGAGGCAGGGGCTCCGGGAAAGAGCCAGGGGCAATTCACCCAGCCTTCCTCTGCCTCCTGACGGTCAGCCCCGTGTCCCCAGGCCCAGAGTTAGCACTGCCCCAGGCCCTAAGTCCCAGAGCCCAGCACCCAGGCTGCTGGCAGCAGGCTGGACACTAAAACCCCGGCCATGTACATGCCCCCCTTGCCCTGCGCCCTTCGCTCCAGCGATGCCTTAATAAAGTACGTAGCTCCGTCTCCCCAGCTCGTTCTGCAGCCCAGTCCACATGTAACACATCGCTGCCCTTATTTATCTGGATAGTCGCCACGCTCCTGCCCCTCCTCTAGCTACTCCAGCCCCCATTAACTTGCATTAAGCACTCCAAGTAATAAAATCAAAACTTCCGGTCGCCTGCTTGGTGGCCTGACCTGGCCTGTCTCTTGGTCTCTTACCCACAAACCTGTACTTCTTCAAAGGCTTTCTGGAAGCAGCCAGGAGAGTGCAAAGGTGAGCCGTTTCTAGGATCTTTGTCCCCTGACCTGGGGATGGTGGTGGGACCCAGGACAGCCAGCCTCCCGATGGGCGGGCTCGTACCCAGGGACGAAGGCCTCAGAAGGGAGCCACACACAGGGGCCACCCATTCTTCTCGGGTCCAGCTCTGACTCACTCTCTTCTGCTCCGCTCACTATTGCCGCTCTGCTCCTGGGACAGGGGAGTCGTCTGCCAGGAACTCAAGGGACAGCTATTCAAAGGGGGCAGTGGGCTGGGCTCGCTCCTGAGGTGAGCGGTCAGGCCTGGTTCCATAGGATGCATGGATGGCCTTCTGTGGCTACAACTTCTCCACCCATCACCTCCCCCAGTCCACAGAAACGTCACACACACACACACACACACACACACACACACACACACACACACACACACACGAGCGAGCGAGCCCATGCCAGCAGCAGCCCATTTGTGTCTAAACCAAGCAGCCCCATTCATGTGTGCTCCCCGAGTTTGTCTTCAGTGGGGGCCATGACCTATGCCACTGCCAAGCTCACACCTCCGCTGGGTTTGCCAGGGGTGTGCATCCTTTAGGCCTCCGAGGGAGTGGCATCATGGCCCGATGCTTTGGGAAGCCGGTGCCCAGAACCCCTTTCCAAGCTCTTCTGTTCCACATCATCCCTTCATCTCCATCAATCCTTGAAGCCTGATACAGGAAACCCCGGCTCTTAACATTGGCTGATGCAGGGTCAGACCACCCAAACTACACAGCAGCTGTTTTTGTTTCTTATTGGCCTTTAATACATCTTTACCTGTTGGATGTGACTTGTTGCTCCGCCTCTATTAAATCTTGGGGCCTAGCTTTCCCTGAGCTAAGTCCAGGTATATGCATCTACATATCTGAGCATCTGATAAAGGCCGAGAGGAAAGAGGGAGGGCCTTGCATACGCCACTGAGCGCCCTCCTCCTCAGCCCTCCTCCTCACACATGCACTGTGTCCTTCACCCATCACAGGGGTCAGGAGACTGCCGATTCCTGGGGGAAACCAAGGGCCAGTGACCTGAGGCATTCCCTAGACCTACCAGAGCAGGAACCATAGGAAAGCTTTATTTGATTTGCCAATACTGACTTTTAAGACCCTCCCCTGGTTGCAAGTTTTCATCTTAGGATGCCAGCACTGTCAGATATGAGACCACCTCATGCCAACCTTTCATGCTGACACTCACTTGCCCCTCTACTGAAAAAACAGGACATCTCTGTCCACTTCCAGTCTATGTACTGCTCCTGCTCGATGGGCAACTGTAGACAGCTGGCAGGACAGAGGGGCCCCATCAGGAGGGGGGCCCTGCTACCTCCTGAGATGACCACGTAATCACTATTGGTATCGGCAGCGGGAAATGGAGGCCAGCGGGCTGTCCACACCCCTTGGACAGGTTTGGATGTGCTCCGGGACAGCCGCGGCTCCAGAGCCAGGTGTTTTTAAATGACCTTAAACCTAAGGAGTCGGGAGGTTTCACAATGCTGGCAAGTGACGGCATATTCCGCAGAGGACAAACCGGGACCCGGCCAGCTGAATGAGGGGCTTCGCCAGAGCAGCAGAATGGGGGGGGGGGCGCTCTCTTCTCCATCTCCTTACACCCTATCCCCTAAGGGTTAACACCCCCTCCTGCCCAAGCTCCATCTCCCTTTAATCACATCTGATACTGAGCGGCCCAGCAGGGAACAAAGGCCCCATTGAGAGAAATGGGGCCGAGAAAGTGACCCCCGCACTCTGGGGTGGCTGCCTGGATGCCAGCACAAAGGCGGCATTTCAGAGCTGAAATTTCAGCACCCAACTTGATTAAAGGATTCCAAAGGCTTGGAGGAGGGTGGCCGGGGTGCGAAGTCTATGACTCCCAGAATTAACCCTCATCCAGAGCAGCAGGCACCCCTCCCACTCTTGGGGCCACTCATCCTTCCCACCCTGACCAGGGTGCCCACACATGTGGGGTGCCATGCCTCTTTGGAGCTGCAGTGGACCAGAGGTCAGGCCAGACTACTCAGAAGCCCGCCTCCTCCCTTCTAACTATGCCAGTGTCCATGGCTGTCTTTTCTAAAAAAAATCGTTAGACATGGTCTCACATAGCCCAGGCTGACTTTGAACTCACTGTGTGAGGCTCCTGCCTCCGCCTCCATAGTACTGTGTGAGATTATACTTGTGCCCCACCATCCCCAGCTGCACACACATCTCCGCCACAGGATGTGAAAGGAAGCGGGATGCACCAAAGTGAGCCCGTCGCCGAGTGAGGCAGGAGAGGAACTCCAACTCAGGCTGAACTCAAGGGCACAGCATCCCAGCTCAGGTCTGAGAAGCAGAGGGCACAAGGAGGCAGGCCAGAGAGAGGGCCGTGGAGGGCACTGGGCGGCACTGGCCAGGGCCAGGGCCGAACAGGTGCTTGGTCCTTGCTCCAGGTGCTGACTTGTCCGACAGGGCTCTGCTGGGGACAGTGGGGATCACTGCACCCCCACACTTCCTGCTAGGGCACCACTCGTGAAAGGGGATCTGAGTCCTTGATAAGAGCTCGAGGCAGGTCCCTAGGAACAATGGCTGGCTTGATGAGACCTGCTCTGTGATACTCCTGAGAAGGGAGAAGCCCCTGCAGCCAGTCCCCACTGGAAAGGAAATTGGGGGTTTCCATGGCAACCAGCTCCCTGGGCACAAAGACTCATCTGTCTGCTGAGAAGGCAGCTGAGGTGTCTCCCTTGCAGCAGCTTTTGCTCTGGTGCGTGGGGAAGACAGAGGGAGGGATGGGGGGGACTCATGGGCCAAGGGCCTTGGTGCTTCCGAAGAGCTAATAGTCACAGGGCCCCCTGGATGTGAGGGCCCCCTGGATGGGAGGGTCCCCTGGTTGGGAGGGCCCCTGGATGGGAGGCCCCCCTGGTGTGGCCCACTCCCTGCAGCAGGTCAGGAACAAGGAAGCAGCAGGTAGCAGCACTATGGACAGCAGGCACAGAGGGACGGGAGGGTGAAGTTTATTATTTACATGTCTACAGTGGGCATAGGAACGGCGCCCAGGCACAGTCCAAGAGCTCTGCTCAGTCGGTGATGATGAGCTCGTCCACGCCCCAATCCTCATAGCTTCCATCGGGCAGGTAACGGCGAATGATAATTGGGATCTTCCGGGCCCTGTTGTGGGGAGAAGTCAGGGCATGAGGGCTGGTGCCCGGGCTCTGCGCAGAGAACAGGTGGTAGAGGCGGGGGCCGCGTCAACGCCCCCCACACACACTCCTGGGAGCCTGACTATAAAGATCAGACCACCTTCCCCAGACAGGGAGGCCTGAGAGCTGCATGCTGGGCCCTGGAGGAAGCGAGCACCGTCTGAGGGACTTACTTGAGTTCCTTCATGGCGATGAGCAAAGGGTCTGTCTCCCCCTCCAGCTCCACCATCACGGGGGCACACATCCTGCAGGGGCAGCAGACAAGGCTCAGAGGTCACGACGGTATCCTGATCCTCACCTAGCACGGTCCCTAGGCAGGCAGCTGTGGTGGCAGTGCTGTGCAGGGAGCCTCCAAGGACAAGCCCTAGATTTCTCTCCATATCCCAACAGCCTCATTTAAGATGAAGACGGTCGGCATTCCCTGCCTCACGAGACAAATGATCCCAAAACACTAAAGACTCCATGCCACTCACTGTTCTCGCCTTGATAGTCTTTATTCCTTTGACGGCTGACTTCTGACTTGTGAGGAAACTCAGGTACGGAAAGGTGAGTGACCTGCTCAGGGTCACACAGGCAGAGTGTCAGAGCCACGATTTGTCCCTAACCACTGTGCTATGCTGTGGCCATGGAACACACTAAAGTCATCGAATGGAATGTTCCACCAGAAAAGGCCCTTCATTCTCCACACCAGTCCAACCCCACAAGCCCTTCACAGCAACACCCCAGAAGGGCCCCTCTCCAGCCCTCATTCAAGCTGCCATAACAAACTTCCAGGCCTCGCCTGTGTTCCGGTTCTTAGGTGTCCCCCTTCTGCTCTTGGGTTAGCATGATGACGGTACTGGAGGGGGCTTCGGAAGGTCGTGAGGATGGGACCACTGAGGGTGTAAGTGGCTTTAGAAGAAGGGGAAGAAACCTTCCTGAGAAATTCTGTCCCAGGGCTGGAGAGACAATAATTAAGAGCACTTGCTGCTCTTGCGGAGGACACAGGTTTGATTCCCACCACCCACATGGTGGCTCTCAACCATCTGTCCCTCCAATTCCAGGATGCTCTCTGAAGGCATGGGCCTACATGCAGGCAAAATGCCCATTTAAAAAAGCATCGTGGCACACGCCTTTAATCCCAGCACTTAAGAGACAGAGGCAGGCAGATCTCTGAGGTCAAGGCCATCCTGGTCTACAGAGCGAGTTCCAGGACAGCCAGGGCTACACAGAGAAACCTTGTCTCAAAAAAAAAAAAAAAAACATGCCACTCACCCAGTTAGCAAGGGGAGCAACATCGGCCACCAGGTGGTGCTAGTGGGCCACACTAAACCCAACCGGAAGCAACCCAAGAAGCGGCTTCCTTTAGCACCTGAGCAGAGGCTTGGCCCAGTGCTGTGCCCAGGACAGGCAGAGCGCCACCAGAGCGCGTGAGTCCCTCGGGGGAAGGAGCACTAAGGCCTGGACTACGCCGGAGCCCTCTTACTCCACAGAAACCGCTGACAGTGGGTTGTCCTGGATGGGGGCTTGTCTAGACACCTCACATCCTATGAAGGCTCCCCACTGGCTCATCAGACACATGCCAGTTTGAACCTGTCCCTGCAGGGTCTTCTGACGTCTCTTACTAACTTTATTTAACTACTTAATTTCTTTCTTAAAGTTTTTTTAATTTGTATTTGTGGGTCTATGCTGGGGTATGTACAGGAGGTGCCCATGGAGGCCAGAGTGTCAGATCCCCCGGAGCTAAAATTTTATGTTTACAGACATGCTTTTGTGTTTACGTAGCTAAACCACGCGTGTGGATGTCCAGGAGGCCAGATGAGGGCATCAAGCGCTCTTAACCTATGAACCACTTCTGTGTCTTGTGTGTTCACGGCAGTCCGGGCTTTAGTGCTCCTTCTCCTGAGAGGACCCCCTGCCCTCTGCTGACCCCTGCCCTCTGCTGACCCCTGACCTCTGCTGCCCTCTGCCCTCTGCTGACCCCTGCCCTCTGCTGACACACTGCCCTCTGCTGACCCCTGTCCTCTGCTGCCCCCTGCCGACACACTGCCCGTGTCGTTGACGGACAGCAAGGCTGGATGGATCCTGCGGACTCAGCACAGGGTCAGAACCACTCAGACTGTACTTCGTGTGTTCGGATCTGTGCACGTGTGGTCACGGGCCAGAGCATGACGGAATCAAGTCAGTTCTCTAATCTACCCTGCAGGTCCCGAGATCAGGGAGTCAGGGTTGGTGGCAGGCATCTGTACCGGCCAAGCCTTCTTGCTGGCCCCCTCTAGTGGCATCTCTGCCACCACTGTACTGCAGCTTGACACCTCAAGCTGCACCCATCCACACTATTTTTAGCACCAAGGTATTAAGATCAATCCACTGAGTCTATTAAGATATAAATTGATGCCGGGCGTTGGTGGTGCACGCCTTTAGTCCCAGCACTTGGGAGGCAGAGCCAGGCGGATCTCTGTGAGTTCGAGGCCAGCCTGGGCTACAGATCCAGGAAAGGAGCAAAGCTACACAGAGAAACCCTGTCTCAAAAAACAAAACAAAACTATATATATATATATATATATATATATATATATATATATATATATATATATATATATAATGTGTGTGTGCATATATACACATATATACACATATACACACATATACACATATACATATACACATTTACACACACACACACACACACACACACACACACACACACACACACACATATAAATTGAGGAAATATACTCCAGAATACAGAATGGAAGTAGACAGCTGAAGTCATCCTCTGATCTGATTGGGAGCATGTCCACCTCGCAGGCGGGAACAGGGAGAAGGGGCATGTGATCCTCTCCCTCTCCTTTTAAGAGGTAATGTACAAAGGCAGGAAATACCACCTCCTTCAGGCCCTATAGCCCCAGGTCATGAGTGGAGCAAATACCAGGGATATGTGCAAAACCACCATCCTTCATCTGCCACCCTGGGGATTCTCCCCCTCCACGAGGCTGCCCTGCCTTTTTGAACCCTTTGGGAAGCATTATCCAGCCCTGCCTTGACTTCAGGCTCTCTGTGCTCTGGTCCAGCTCTCATCAGATCTCTGGCAAGCTGGGGACGACCTCTTTAGTCCCTCTGCATCCTCAACAGTCTGCACAGACTATGAAGGCTTTCTGCTAACGGGCCTTGTTTTTTTTAAAGATTTATTAATCATGTATACAGCGTTCTGCCTGAATGGATGCCTGCAGGCCAGAAGAGGGCGCCAGATTTCATTATAGGTGGTTGCTGGAAATTGAACTCAGGATCTCTGGAAGAGCAGCCAATGCTCTTAACCTCTGAGCCATCTCCAGCCCCTAATGGACAAGCCTCCCAGGACGCTCAGCAAACTGGCAATGTCCTGTACCTGCGCTATCCCTGTGCTGTGGGCCGCAGAGACGCTCCTGATCCCTGGGATGTGTCTAGTATTTCTTGGGGGGAGGGGTAGGGAGGCTTGCTTTTGTTTTCATTTGTTTGCATAGGTTTTTTGTTGTGGTTTGGGCTTTTTGTTATTGTTTTTAAGATAGTGTCTCAATATGTAACCCTAGCTGTCCTGGAACTCACTCTGTAGACCAGACTGGCCTCGGAACTCACAGAGATCCACACGCCTCTGCCTCCTAAGTACTGGGATTAAAGACATGTGCTACCTCACAGGGCCAATTTTTTTTTTTCCAAGACAGGGTTTCTCTGTGTAACAGTCCTAGCTGTCCTGGACCTCTATTTGTAGACCAGGCTGGCCTCAAACTCACAGAGATCCCTGCTGGGATTAAAGGCATGCACCACCACCACCACCACCACCACCACCACCACCACCACCAGGCTCAATTTTTTTTTTTTTTTAAGTTTAAGCCCCCTTTTATTTTTCCAAGGTGTTTTTTTCTTCTGTCTTTAATAGGCTTTGGTGGAGGTCATGGTGCACTAGCAGGTCTAAATGGTGGTGGAGGTGTTCCGTCCTTCCAGGCTTCACGAGATCAGAGTCCTGACTACCTTGTTATGACCGGCACAGCCCACGCAGTAATGCTGCTTGGCACAGAGTTTGGGAAGCACAGGAGTGTCGAAGACACTCTCTTCGGATATGTCCCTGACAGCAGCAGACTCTACGGTGTTCTGAATGACCAACTTCTTTTCTTGTTTGTTTTGAGACAGGGTTTCTCTGTGTAGCTTTGAAGCCTGTCCTGGATCTCACTCTGTAGCCCAGGCTGGCCTCGAACTCACAGAGATCCGCCTGGCTCTGCCTCCCGAGTGCTGGGATTAAAGGTGTGTGCCACCACCACCGTCGCCACTGCCCGGCTTTCATGGCCTGTTTTTTACATCACACCACAGGCTCCCTGAGCCCAGCACGATGCCGGGCACACGGGGGCTGGGCAGATCACCAGGCTGGGGCTCACTGTGGCCCAGCTGACAGAGAAGACAGTGGAGAGGCAACACTTACGCGATCTGGAGAGCGCGGGTGCCCAGCACACGGGCTCGCTCGTACTTGGTCATGTAAGGAGTGGTGATGCGCTTCTGGTTGGCCTGCGGTCGCTCACCAGAGGGGAGGATCTCAACGTTCTCCTGACCTTCCTGGACCAAGAAGACAGAGGAGAGCTCAGGCAAGCCCTGGGCCAGGGAGGGTGACGACGACATTGGCACTCGCCACCACCCACGCTTCCTGGATGTCGAGAACGTACAACCTCTCACTAAGACCCACGCCTCACAACTCTGGGAGGCAGGGACCATGGTCCCTATCCCGGGGATTCCAGAATCAGCCAACCTGACCAACGTCTCCAAGCTGGCAGTAGAGAGGACTGTGCTCAGGACTCTAGGGCCAGCTGCCCTGCCCGAAAGAAAGCTGGCCCTGTACATGACGAGCACAGCCTAGACAGGAAGTTGCACAAACACCAGATCTTTCACAGACTGCAACTGAGTCAGTGGGTCCAGTGACTGCACAGGGTAAGGAGAAAGAGTCACACCCACACTGAGCAACAACCCGCCACACACCTGCACATCTGTTCAGGAGAGATGGAGGACACATGGGTCCTGGGTTCCAGCCTCTGCAATGCACACACGCATGCACAAATAATAATCTGGCCAAAGCCGGGTGGATCTCTGTGAGTTCGAGGCCAGCCTGGTCTACAGAATGAGATCCAGGACAGGCACCAAAACTACACAGAGAAAACCTGTCTCAAAAAAAAAAAAACAAAAACAAAAACAAAAACAAAAACAAACAAACAAACAAACAAAAAACAATAATAATAATAACTGTTTGCTGAGTGCTTACACTCAGCAATGGTATTTTAAGTGTTTGGGATAGAGTAGTGAATAAGAGACCAAAGCTATTTCTACCTGGGCCCATGATTTTAATCACATCACTCAGGTGGCAGAGGAAGGCTGATTTCTCTGAGCTAGAGGTCAGCCTGGTTTAAATAGTGAGAGTTCCAGGGCTATAAACCAAGAACAAGTGTAAAAAGCCCATACATGACAAGATACAACAATCCCGAGACCTGGCTGAGTGCATCTGTGGGAGACACGTTCCTGGAAAAGGAACGGCAACACCTTTCGGCAACCGTCACCCACCCCACTGTCTAGCATCCGGGCTGCGCTGTAGGGAGCTGAGGGTGGCTACTGACCTCCTCGGCATTTTCCAAGTCATCTAGTCCTTCGTCCTCCTCCACATCGTCAAAGTCATCGCCATCGAAACTAAGCCAGAAGAAACTAGTGGTTAGAATATCACCCGCCAGAACGAGGGACGCATCGGGGCCCCTCGGCTGTGATGCAGGAGGGACCAGCAAATCTCAATGAAGGAATCAAACTCTACCTCACTTCATGCCTTCCATCTTGTCCCATCTGCCCCCAAACGATGTTAGGACACCTTCACCGCAGTTTCCCTCATGAGAAACACTTCAGTCAGCATGTAAACAAGTACTTTTCTGGCCTAGGGATTTTTTCTTAAAAGGTTTACCTATGTGTTTATACGTGTGCCTGTGGAAGCCAGAGTGAGGGTGTCAAATCCCCTGAAGCTGGAGCTGAGCTTTTAGTCCCTGGGAGAGCGAGTGCTGGAATTCACTAAGCCATCCCTCCAGTTTTAGCTCTATCGGAAGGGGAAAACTATAGATCTGTGAGTGCGATAGGACACTCCTGTACTCCTGGCATGTGGACCATGGGAGTAGGAGACTCAGGATTTTAAGCACAGCCTGTGCTTCATAGTGAGATTCTGTCTTGAGAACAAAAACAAAATTTACTTCAGGGCTGGAGGTGTAGCTCAAAAGTAGTGTATACATAACATGCATGAAACCCCTGGGCATTTGATTCTCAGCACCAAAACATTACCTCCATTACCCCACCTCGCCCCTGGAAAAAAAAACCAAAAAACACATTATTCTCTTCTCCCTCCTGCTACAGCCTAATTCCATGTTCCCTTATGGTGGTGGTGGAGTGGGGGGATTAAGGGCCAGGTGACATTGTCATCCTCATGGCTTCCAGTTACCAGGCTTCTAAAAATATTTTTATTTGCCGGGCGGTGGTGGCACACACCTTTAGTCCCAGCACTCGGGAGGCAGAGCCAGGTGGATCTCTGTGAGTTCGAGGCCAGCCTGGTCTACAGATCGAGATCCAGGACAGGCACCAAAACTACACAGAGAAACCCTGTCTCAGTTAAAAAAAAAAAAAAAAATTGTTAATGTGTGCATGAGGTGTGTTTTTGTGCAGGCCCACAAATACCACCAGGACAACCTTTCCCACTCTCCCCTTCTACCACAGGTTCCAGGGATCAAACCTGGGTTGTCAGGCTTATGCAGCAAGCTCCTTCAACCACGGATCAATCTCATCAGCCTCCTATGGTGTAAATGTGTGAAGGAGCGGCCCAAACTCACTACCTGTGAGTCTTCTCTTCCCACGGTCATAATCTCCCCTCAATAAGACTCCTGTCATCCCAGCTCTGCTCACTGACTGCCTTTATTTTTGTTTTGTTTTTTTGAGACAGGGTTTCTCTCTGTAGCCGTGGCTGTCCTGGAACTCTCTCTCTGTAGCCCAGGCTGGCCTTGAACTCACGGAGATCCACCTCCTGAGTGTTGGGATTAAAGGTGTGCCAGCACCAACTTAACTGATGATCTTTCCATTGCTAAATCCTTTCCACTCATCTAACAGCTAGCAGACCCGGCTCCCCACTTCTGCTTCCCACTCTGGGGGGCTCCTCCTCAGCCTTTCCTGGGCTCCCCTCTTTTCCCCAGTCACCCACCAGCGATCTCTTCTCCACTGGCAATCACTACCCTGGTAAACACTCCCATCTCTGCATCCATTGCACTTTCGCCTGTGGTTTGTTTGTTTGCTTGTTTTTGAGACAGTCTCACCCTGTACACTATGTAACTCAGGCTGACTTCTAGCTCACGACAATACTCCTGCCTTAGCCTGCCCAGTGCTAAGAGTACAGGCCTTAGATGCAGGCTATCCCCGGGTGGGGTCAGCTTATGGCTTTTCCTGGATCCGGGTGTTGCCTGCCAGTAAGCCTGTCACAGAAGCTGTGTCTGGGGCCTCTAATCCGGTCATGGCAGCTGTGTGGTCAGGCTGTGTTGCCCGTCCCCCACATATGTATGTATGTATGTATGTATGTGTATACCAGGGGCCAGGCACGGTAGTTCATGCTTTAATCCCATCATTTGGAAGACAGAGGTGGATGGATCTCTAAATTCGAACCACCTGGTACACAGTGAGACGTGGTCTCCAAATAAATAAAAGAAAAACCTGTCCAGAATTCGGTCGAGCCTGGCGGCTCATGCCAACACTCGGGAGGCTGAAGCAGGAGAACTGTGGCGAATTCAAAGCCAGCCTGAGCTACAGAGTGAGCTCCCGGCCAGTGCGGGGTTCAGAGTGGGACCCTGCCGCAAACAACACTAAACTTCGTGTTCCCCAGAGTTCAGCCTCACTTCTGGCCACCTCTGCTACAAGCCCGCGCCTGCCCCCCGCCTTCCAGGCCCTTCTCTGGACTGCTTCTTCCTCCCTGTTTCCACGATGGCACCAACTACCACCCGCATTCCCTTCTGGAAAGGGGGTGCCCGGAGGGCAAGCAAGGGCTTCACCCTGCACACCGTCCCCCATTGCACCGCGAGGGAGGAAGTGCTGAAGACTTCGCCCCACAGACCCAGGAGCTGGGCTAGCCTGTGCTCCAAGCGCCCGGCTCGCACCACGACCCCCTCCCCTCCGAGCGCGCGCTCACTTGTCCTCGTTGTCTGACATGATGCCTTCTCCGCACTGGCCGGTCCGGACGGAGCTCAGACGAGCAAACCGCGCGCCTCACGTCCCTCCGGCACTACGCGTGCTCTGCGCGCCTGCGCCGTGACCCAGAAGCAATCGCTTCCGGGAGGCCGCCAAGGGCCAGGTGCAAATGCGCCTGCGTGGCGGGGGGGGGCGTGTGCGCTAGTTACCATAGTAACCCGATGCGCTTGGTGCGGGCACTGACACACTGGCATCCCCGAGGATCTCTTTGAGGAGGGCGCTGCCACGCTTAGGGTGAGCGCTGCGTCCGGGACAGTCACGATGGAGACTGTGGTCACTGCGCTGTCCGGAGCCAAGGGTTCGGGCACCAGCTCCTCAGACTCCCAGGGTGCTGGCGATGAGAGGTCGGGACCGCGACGCCAGACGAGGGCTGGTCATTGCTTCTCTCCCTCCTAGGGCCTTCCCATGGCTTCACAGGAGAGGGTGGACGCCGTGACCAAAGGAAACGGGTTCCGGCGCTGCCGTAAGCAGGTCGCTTACACGCCGGGGACCTGCGAGCTGCTCAGAGGTCAGTGCTTTCGGAGGAACGACGACAGAACGGTGCTGATTTCCTTTGAGAGTCTGGGTTTTACATTGCGCTTTCAGTGAAGCCTGACTCCTCCCCACCACAGTAAGACTCACATCCCAGTACCAAATCCAGTTCCCTTCACTGGACTTAGCACAATATTATAGTCGGTCTTATAGGCGTTTAGTTCCCCAGCTATCACCTTCTTTTAAGATTTATTTTTATTTATTTTATGTGCATTGGTGTTCTGCCTGCATGTATGTCTGTGTGCGGGTGCTAGATCCTCTGGAACTGCAGTTACAGACAGATGTGAGCTGCCATGTGGTTGCTGGGAAACGAACCCAGGTCCTCTGGAAGAGCAGCCAGTGCTCTTAACCTCTGAGGCATCTCTTTAGCACCCCAGCTATCACCTTCTAAATGGTGAATGCCACCAGGCAGAGAAAGTGCCTGTTTCTGCTCACAATTGTGGCTCCAGCCTCTGATGCATGAATGAACATAGATACATTCATTTATTCAACAACTTAAAAACCTAATATGTGATTTGGATATTGTTCTAGGTACTGGAAAGACTGTTATGGGGATTGCAAAAAAACAAACAAACCACCAAAAAACAATTCTTGCTCTCATAAGCTAATAGTACAGGAAGTTAACAAGAAAAAATTATAAAGCTGGAGTGTAGCTCAGTAATATGATATATGCTAGGCATACATGAAGCCTGAATTTCAATCCCAACACAACACAAACACACACACACACACACAAACGGTGTGTGTGTGTGTGTGTGTGTGTGTGCGTTACAATTGGAGAGATGTCTCAGTGGTTAAGAATGTGTACTGCTCTTCAAGAAGACCCAAGTTCAGACCCCAGCACCCATGTTAGCCACTCACCAAAATAGTGTGTGTTTGTGTGTGTGTGTGTGTGTGTGTGTGTGTGTGTGTGTGTGTCTGTCTGTCTGTCTATTTTAGGCAGATATAACGATATGCAAGCTTGCTGCTTGAGAGGATTGCCTGAGTCCAAAAAAGCTGGCCTGGATAATTAGTAATACCCTGTCTTTAAAATAAAATAAAATAAAATAAAATAAAAAAGGGTGTAGAGATAGCTCAGAGATTCAAAGCACTTGCTGCTATTCTGGAGGACCCCAATTCAATCCCAACAACCATGTCAGGTGTCTCAAAACAACCTATAACTCTAGCTTCAGGGGATTCAGTGCCTTTTGCTGGCCTCCGCAGGCACCAATACACACACAGGCATACTCATACACACAAACACTTAAAGCCAAGTGGTGGTGGTGCACACCTTTAATCCCAGGACTCAGGAAGCCGAGGCAGGTAGGTCTCTGAGTGTGAGGCCAGCCTGGCCTAGAGATGGAGTTCCAAGATAGCCAAGGCTACACAGAGAGACTCTGTCTTGAAAATAAATAAATAAATAAATAAATAAATAAATAAATAAATAAATAAAATTAATAAAACCTTAAAAAAAACTTTTTAAAAGCCATATATAGTGGCTCATGACTTTAATCCCAGTACTCTGGAGTCAGAGGTGGGTGGATCTCTGTGAGTTTGAGGCCAGCCCAATGAACATACCATTAGGCTACATGGTAAGAGCCTCTCTATAAATAAATAGAAAGATAGATTAGTGAACAAATAAATAGAAGAAAAGGAAAAACCCTAGAGTGTCATGTGCTCTAGAGAAAGTGGAGTGGACAGAAGAGCATGAGAGCTCAGTTCAGAGTCGGGAGGCAATGCTGCAGTGTGCTGCTGAGACCGGGGAGATGAGGGGGTCCGCTGCAGCTGGGGAGGCTCACAGAGGGAGTCCACTGCAGCTGGGGGGGAACTCACAGAGGGGTCCGCTGCAGCTAGTGGGCGCTCACAGAGGGTGTCCGCTGCAGCTGGGGGGCGCTCACAGAGGGGGTCCACTGCAGCTGGGGGGGAACTCACAGAGGGGGTCCACTGCAGCTGGGGGGCTCACAGAGGGGGTCCACTGCAGCTGGGGGGGGCTCAGGGGTCCGCTGCAGCTGGGGGGGGCTCAGGGGTCCGCTGCAGCTGGGGGGGGCTCAGGGGTCCACTGCAGCTGGGGGGGGCTCAGGGGTCCGCTGCAGCTGGGGGGCGCTCACAGAGGGGGTCCGCTGCAGCTCAGGGGCGCTCACAGAGGGGGTCCACTGCAGCTGGGGGGCTCACAGAGGGGGTCCGCTGCAGCTGGGGGGGGCTCACAGAGGGGGTCCGCTGCAGCTGGGGGGGGCTCACAGAGGGGGTCCGCTGCAGCTGGGGGGAGCTCACAGAGGGGGTCCACTGCAGCTGGGGGGCTCACAGAGGGGGTCCACTGCAGCTGGGGGGCTCACAGAGGGGGTCCACTGCAGCTGGGGGGGAACTCACAGAGGGGTCCGCTGCAGCTGGGGGGCTCACAGAGGGGGTCCACTGCAGCTGGGGGGCTCACAGAGGGGGTTCGCTGCTGGTGGTGGGGGGGCTCACAGAGCACTTTGTTTTGCAGTGATGATGAAGGAATCCAAACTGACCAACTTCCAGCAACGACACATCATGGATACCATGAAAAGTAAGGACAGTCACTCTAGAGACTTCCTGGGCAGAGGGACCAGGGATACATTTTTTCTATTATTTATTTTTATCTTGTGTGCAGGCGTATCGGGTCCCCTAGAACTGAAACACACAGCCGTGAGAATTGAACCCAGGTCCTCTGAAAGAGCAATCAGTGTTCTCAAGCACTGAGTCATCTCTCCAGCCCTCCCAGGGAGACATTTTTAATGCTCCTCTATATGAAGGGGAAGGGGAGTTCATTTCAGAGGGCAGAGATGAAGCCAGACGTGGTGATGCACACCTCTAGTCCCAGCACTCAGGAGGCAGAGGCAGGCGGATCTCTGTTAGTTCGAGGCCAGCCTGGTCTACAGAGTGAGTTCCAGGGCAGCCATGGTCATTACACAGAGAAAGCCTGTCTTGAAAAACAAAAACAAACAAACAAAAAGTCCCAGGCCAGCCAGGGCTACATAGTGAGACCCTGTTTCATAAAAATGCATTGGCGAGAGTGAGGCGGGCTGGAGAGAGGGCTAAGTGGTCAAGAGAAGGTACTGCTCTTGTAGAGGACCTGAGTTTGTTTCCCAGCTCCCATGCTGGGTGACTCACAACCACCTGCAACTCCAGCTCCAGGGCCATCCCATATCTCTGGCCTCAGTGCACACTGCACTCATTCAGAGACACACAGGCACATATGTATCTATATATGACTAAAAATAAAATATATATATTTTTTGTTTTTTAAGACAGAGTTTCTCTGTGTAGCCTTGGCTGTCCTGGAACTTGCTTTGTAGACGAAGCTGGCCTGGAACTCAAGAGATCCACTTGCCTCTGCCTCCCAAGTGCTGGGATCAAAGGTGTGTGTGGCCAATGCTGCTGCCGCCGCCGCCGCCGCCGCCGCCGCCGCCGCCGCCGCCGCCGCCACCGCCACCACCACCGCCACCACCACCACCCAGCCAGGGAGAAGGAACACTTAGTGCTGTGGCAGAGACCCTCGGTTCAGTTCCTAACACCTACATGGTACCTCACAACCATCTAAGCTCTAGTTCCAAGTGATCCTTTTCTGGCCCGTGGGCACCAGGAGAGGTTCATACATAGTGTACATCCATATATGCAGGCAAGCATTCACACACATAAATAAAAGTAAACCTTGAAAGGCAAACCTCCCTGAGAATTCACTGTCTACCTCTCCTTAACCAAAACCCTACCACTGTTTTGTAGCTTGGTTCAAGCCACAAATTCCTCTCCTTCACCTGAATGCCCAGAATCACTGAGGCCACTATTTGCTTGATGAGCACGGGCCCAGGGAAGAGGTGGCCCTGGGACATGGGCTCATCCTGAGAACGGCATCTACTTGGTTCCCTGGAGGGAAGGCAGGTGGGGGTGATGGCAGACTCCTCCTTGCAAGCCCACAGGACAGGAACTTGTTGTGCTTCATGCCCCTTGTTCATCCTCCCACCTGGTGGTCAGCCCCGCAGGCTACAACCTGAGCCTGACCTGATCGCTGGTCTCCTCTGCTCCCTGCCAATGCTGCATGCTGTTTGAAAAGCTGCTTCCCTTGGCCCTAGATGAGACTTTCAACAGCAAAAAGGGTAACTCTTCCCCAAACCCTCCAACGGCTCCCTACGTTGCAGAATAAAATCATCTTTCCAGAAGCTTCCATAAGTCCTGATCGCTGTCCCCCACCCCATTAGCCCCTTGGATGCTCCCTAGATATCTCGGCATGCACTGCCTCCACACCTGCACCCCAGCTGTCCTCTCTACCTCAGAGTAACTGCAGGGTTGGCTCTCCACTCTGGCTGTCTTCTCCGGTGTTACCCTCTTACAGAAGCCGCCCCTGTTCAAAACTACAGTCTGGGCTATGGTTTTGGCTCAGTCGGCAGAGCCCTTTCCTCAGATGCACCAAGCCCTGGATTGCATCCCAGCACCATATAAACCAGGTGTGGGGTGGCACATGCCTGTAATCCGTGCACTTGGAAGGTAGAGACAGGAAGAACATCTTTAGCTTTATAGGGAGTTGGGAGGCCAGTCTAGATAGATCTTGCCTTTAAAAAAAGCCAAAACCAAAACACAGGGCTGGTGAGATGGTTAAGCCGGGAAAGGTGCTTGATGCCAAGTGTAACAATCTATCTGAGCTTCATCCCTGGGACACACATGGTCAGAGAGAACTGATTCCTACAAGCTCATATACGCACGCATGCACACACGCACGCACACACGCACATGTGCGATAAAAAACAAAACAAAACAAAACACAGCAGGCCAAAGACTCAGTGTATGAGAATGTTTACTGCAGCATTGTCAGAAGTAGTAAAAATCCAACCAACAAACACAAAACAAAACAAAACCAACCCAGAGAGAACCCGAATGACTAGCCGAATAAATAGTGTGATCACTCTAACAACTAGTACATTGCTATACAAAAATAAGTTACATATCAATGCATCTTTATAGAAAGTTGGTCATGATAAACTGGTAAGTGAAAGAGGGTCTGTTACTGACCACATGGTATGATCCAGTGTTTAAGAACCGTATGTGTACACACCGAACAAGACATCCTTGAATGTGTCTTAGAAGCATCCAGAACGAGGAGCAGCCACCTAACTGCTGCTACAGCCCGCAGAGGGCAGGCTCCGAGGGGCCTGGAGACTGGCCCATGCTTGTTGACTTCTGGCTGGCAGCTGCCGTTTTTCTTTGAAAAGACAGACAGACCGACAGGGTTGTCCCCCCGACTCTTCTGTTCCCAGGAGGAGCCCCTCTGCCTCTGCAGTGCAATCCCACATCCAGCCAGAGGAGCTCGCCTTCCAAAAAGCCGGCTACAGCCACCTACCTGCCTCCCATCCTGGCCACCCACTCCCACCTGCGGCCTGCAAGCATGTGTCGAGCCAATGGGGCATACAGCCGTGAGCAATTCAAGCCTCAGGCCACCAGTAAGTGACCGACCGGCTTGGGCTAGGGGCGGTCTCCATCTTCTGGGGTTACAGCAGCCTGGGACAGACAGCACCATTCCCGTAGTGGGTAACAGACCCAGGCTGGTCACAGAGCAAAGCAGGCAGGTGGCCCTCTTCATCTTCCTACAGCTTTTTTCAAATTACTCCGATCCCAATCCCAGAGGGATGTAGATGCCAGCTGCTTATCCTCCTGGTCCCTCAAGGCTGTCTCCTCTGTATTTGAGCCCACATCTGGGAGCCCTCCTCCTGGCCTCTAACATCGCTCTTGGCCCAGACCCCCCAGCATCCCCACCTCAGAGGCCAGCGTTTCTGGGTTCTCTATCAGCTCTGTACTGCAGCCTTTTTCTTGGTGGTTTCAACTGCTAACCTGACCTGTCCTCCTGGGGGAAACGCTGGGTCTGCACGAGCCCCCTCCTCACAACCCAGACATCCTGCAAGTGTGCAGACAGGCAAACAGCTGTGCTGCACCTTACCAAGACCATCCCTGGGGCCTGCAGGAGATCTGGAGAAGGAGAAACGAAGACTCCAAAATATCTTTGCCACTGGGAAGGACACAGAGGAACGGAAGAAGGCTCCCCATGTGCGGCAAGAGGACCTACCTCCTGAGCTGGACCGGTTTGAAGAACGTGAGTGTGAGTGTGTGTGTGTGTGTGTGCGTGCGTGCGTGCGTGCGTGCGTGCGTGTGTGTGTGTGTGTGTGTGTGTAACTGATGAGGCTAATGAGAACAACATGACTTGATACAGACCTTCCCCCCACTCTCCCTCAGAGACCATGCGCTGCTGCCTGGGCCCCTGTGCACTCCCACTGCCCTGTGCACTGATGGCCCTTCCCCTCTGTGCAGTGGTGAAGGAAATCCAGGACAGGAAGGAATTCTTGGCTGCCATGGAGGCTCTGGGACAGGGCAAGCAATACCGAGGAATCATCATGGCTGAAATCTCCCAGGTAGGAGAGCCCAAGAAAGTGGGGAGCAGTGGAGCCAAATGGGAGGAGCCCCAGCCAGCAAGGCTTTAGCCTCTCAGGTGGCAAGGTCCCGCCACGCTGTCCGGCCGTGACAGCGGCTCCTCCTGATGGCCCTTTGCAGAAACTACGGGAAATGGAGGACATTGACCGCCGTAGGAGCGAGAAGCTTAGGAAGGCCCTTGCCACCACTTAATCCAAGACCAGGGTGGGCCAGCCCAATGCAACCACCAGAGCAGCACGACCACCAGAGCCCTCCTTCACTTCGCCAAGCGGTGCCATCCCCAGGTCTGCCCACCCACGGGAGCCACACCAGACCACGGCGTGGCACTGTCTTGGAGCACAAGACCAGACACTGCCCGGGGATGCAGAGGCCTCAGTGGTGCCCCTGAGCTGTGTCACAGCCACGGTGTTGAGGCCTTCTGTAGGGGGAAGAGCCCCAGACACACCGGGTTGACACCCAGGCTCACCACTTTGGACATTTGCCCAAGGGCACCCTCGCTGGCTCTCCCCCTGCCACTGCGGGCCTCCGGGTGCTCTGTGAACACAGTTCTGTCCTAGATATCTTAGGATCTACTTCTTTGCCTTCTTGTAGCCTTGGGCAAATGTTTAACCACAATGATTAATTGGCCAATAAAGCACATTTAACTTGGTCATGACAAGTGCCGCCTTGTTTCCACAGGGATAAAGCCTATTTATTCAGAATCAGAACCTGTCCAGCGCAGATGGGTTCTAACTGCTGTTTGCATATTTCCAGAGGAACAGAGAAACAAAGTTCCTGAGCAGCCTGCAGTCAGTGCTAACCCTCAGGACTGAGGAGTGAGCTGGGTGGTGGTGGCGCACTTGGGAGGCAGAGGCAGGCGGATCTCTGAGTTCGGGGCCAGCCTGGTCTACAGAGTGAGTTCCAGGACAGGCACCAAAACTACACAGAGCAAACCCTCTCAAAACCACCCCCACTCACACACACCAAAACAAACAAACAAAAAAAAGACTGAGGTGTGAAAACTCAGGTTCCCCAAGACACTCTATCCAGGTAGTTAGCTACAGAGGAGCCCACTTGGGGTTACAGGTCAACTTGGTGGCTTCCACCAAACGAAGACCACAGGAAGAAACATAAATGGAGGGAGCCATAATGAAAGGAACCCGACAAGGAAAGCAGCCCTGTTCCCCACCTGGTACGCCAGCCCCTCTGCCCCAAACTGATTCACTGCGTGCACATCAGTGTCCTCCCTTCTGCTGGTCACTGCTGACAGTGACCAACCAGCCCGACCTTCACTAGTATTCTATCATTTCCCTGTCTCCATAAATGGAAACATTTCCTGCACCTGTCACAAGTCCCATAATTCCAACAGAACACACAATCTGTCTTCTTGTCAAGAATAAACATGGCTACTATGCAGCAACCAGCAGATAAGGGTCAGGTCAGCAGGGACACACCCTCCAGCTCCCAGGCCTGGCCCGAGCGTAGCCCACCGTGGCCAACTTAAATGTGAAGTCAGCAGGTACAAATTGCGCCTGTACAAAAACTGGATTCTGGGTTTCTTTTGAAAAAAGTGGGCAAGATTTGGCAAGCCTGTGCCCACGTTCACAGGATACAGGTGACTTCTGTGAGAAAGGCTGTTCTCTTGAGACATGGAAACTGTCCTTGACACTGAGACAGCCTAAGGGAGTCCTCTCTTGGGCTACAGCAGCTGGGTCACAGGGCTCCTCTGAAAGACCTCTGAGCTGCTGGCCCTGTCTCCAGGTCAACAAGTGCGCTTGGAAAGACTGCCAGGGGCTAGATGGGAGTGAACAAGCATCTCTTCCCAAACAGGAAGGGAATCCTGCCCAATGGTAGGCAGTGGTGGTCAAGTTCCCAACTGAGTGGACAGCCCAGACCCTCCCGGGGGTACCTAGCCATGAGGTGGAGCACAGACAGGCAGAGGGGGACAGATGTGGATGTGCTCTAGACGACTGGGCACTGGCAACTGAGGTACAGTGCGTTCCTTCCCAGGATGCACAGAGTGGGGCACTAAAGACCCCGACAGCAAGAACAGTGCTTGGACCATAAGCTGCCTGGCATATTCCCCAGGGAAAAGAGGTACCACACCACTCTTCTCCCAGGGCCACTCAGTGGCGAGTGGCCATCGGTCCTTGGAGGGGACCAGCAACAGAGAGACAGACAGCACCGAGCACGGGAAGGAGTGTCCGTCCCCTGGGCATGGGGCGGGGCAGAAAGCCTGCATCACAAGTCAGGACACCTTAGAGGACAAGGGTTAGCACCTGCCCAAAGCACGCCTTCCTAGGCGAGTCTGAGTCACCGCCTCAGCAGACACCAGGGCCCTGCGTGGTGGGCGAGACTTCCCATGGAGCAAGGCCGAAGACGAGGGAAGAGCTCCCTACAACTTGGAAGGCAGGGGAAGCAGTACATTCCCAACCGACACAACACAGCGCTCACTGAGGGGCCGGAATCTGAGACTTCACAGAGCTCCCGAGTGAGGGGACGTGACTTTCAAGGGCATCTGTGTTAGACGCGGAGGCAGGGACTAAGGGTCCGGGTGAGAAGGAAGAAGCTGGGCAGCCAGCCTCGCCGCTGGCTTCTGCAAGGTGCACACGTCCCAGGCCAGGGCCTGCCTTGGGCAGAGGAGCAGCAAAGACTCCATCTGGCCTGGCTCAGAGGAACAGGGAGAGCGGCTGCCTCCTGCCTAGACCTGCACCCCTCCTTGCCCCTGGGTCCTGTCACAGCAGCTGGAGTCAAAATCCAAGGGGGCAGGACTGAGTCACAGCTGTCTGGGCCACAGGGAAGAGGGAAGAGAACTTTAGCCTAGACCAGCTGGCGACCCCAAGGAGGGCAAAGCTCACCCAGGGACTCCCTCCCGAGGTCATCGTGTCCCCCTTGGCAAGTCTTAGGGCAAGCAGAGCGCTGCTCTGGCCTCAAGGCTCCCGGAGAGGAGAGGAAGTCGGCTTCCCCCTCTGTCAGCTCTTGTCCCCAGGGGCCTTGCTTTTGGTGGCCCGCTTGTTTCCCAGAAGCTTCAGCATCTTCATGGTCTTGAACTTGCCTTTCTTCTTACCCTCAGACTCAGCCTCTTTCTGGAACTCTGCAGCAAAGAACAAAGGTACTCAGCCAGGGAAGGAGGGGAGCAGCTGGGGGAGGGCGGGGCAGGATGGAGCAGTGGCCAGTGTCACTGAGCAGGTGTGTGACCATCAAGGCTCCGGTCCATCCATGCACCAGGCCACATCACTATACCCAATCTCTCTTTCCTCCCTGAGATCCACACCTGGGAGAACAATCTGGAACCTCTGAGGCAGCGGTGCTCAGCCTGTGGGTCATCGCATATCCTGCCTACCAGATATTTACATTACGACTCGTAACAGTAGCAAATGAAGTAACGTTAAGGTTGGGGGTCAGCACAACATGCGGAAGGTATTAAAGGAAGGCTGAGAACCACTGCGAGGTCTAGCTCACTTTTTGTTCAATAGCTCAGGTCACCTGTACTGAGGAAAACAGCGCTGTAGGCCACAACAGAAATACCAGCTGGTGACTGTGGGACACCTCGGGAGCCGTCTGCCCAAACCACAACCTCTCACAAGGAAAACGTGTGCCTTTGAAAAGAAGCAACACCACGCCTGCATGCCTGCATGTGTAGGTCCCTAATCCCAGGCTGGTGTTTTACAGAGTCAGCTCAGTAAGCCTCAGTCCACACCGGGGAGCGCGCCACCACAACACAAGCGAGGCGAGGTGAGGGCTGAAGGAACCGGCTCGGCCACTCAGAGCTTGTGTCTGAGCAGGGACCAGAAGCCAGTGAGCCACAGGTGGAACCAGGGTCAAACCCCAAGCCCCAGCTCCCAGGGTAGCAACCTTTGGCCACTCTGATCCTGAGCAACTAGGTTCCCACGCCAACCTGCAGAGCTCTGGAAAGATATTCTGCTCAAGGCCAAGGGCCCCTGGTAGGCCAGAGTCCTCCTGTGGACACAGGGAATCAATCTCCTGGCTCCCCTCCCAGTCTGAGCCACAGCCACGTGGCTGTGACTGGCTTCCCTCAATTCACTTGGCTCCCAGCAACTCAGGGCCTGGGAATCTGCATCACAACCACCATCCCTACAGGGCTTGCTCAACCTTCCACTTCCAGGCTGCGAACACAGGCTGGAGCTCACAGGTAGGTGCTGGCCCCTCCTCAGGTTGGGCCTTACCTTTGTTCCTGATCATAGCTTCCACCATCTTGTCTTCCTCCTCATCCCTGGGGTGGAAAAAACGCGCTGAGTGCCCACAGCAGGAAGGAACCAGGCCACCCGTGAGTCCCCTCCAGCCTCCAGGCCCCACAGGGCTGGAGAAGTGTGAGGGGAAGCTGGCAGTGAGGGCAGGGCTAACTTCCTCCCGGGCTCTGCCAGGAATTGGCTCCACCCCCGGGGTCCCAGGCATGGCACCTCTGGCGGTCCTCATCCAGGCAGGTGACAATGGCATTGCGCTGCTCGATGAGGGTCATGAACTCCTTCATCAGCGCATCCTCTCGGTCCCGATCCTCCTTAGTCCAGTCCTTTTCTGCCAAAGGAGAAAGCCAGGGTGAGTGGTCGGGACCCTCTTCTTCACGGTAACAGGACACACCTGAGCTCCTGGGAAGACTGCAGGCCATCCATACTGTGGGGTGAGAGGAGAACCCAGAGTGCCACTCAAGCCCTTAGAGAGATGGAGGTAGTTCTAGAAAAAAAAAACCAAGGACACTTGGCTGCCCACCAACACCCTTCAAGAGACTCCTTGTAGGGCCAGAAATCCTCAAGGGCTTCCTGCCGGCCAAACACACTGTTCAAGGATGCTGTGCAGGACCAGCATCCCCCAAAGGCTTCCTGCGAAAGACATTTGTTGGTGGCTTCTTAGGGGAAGCCAGATGGACTTCCTTGAGTGGACAGGGATGGGGATGACAAGGGACCTCCAGAGGTCCACCTGCAGGAGCAGTGTGGTCCCAGTCACACAGTGGAACGTGTCCCCAAGGCCACAGGAGGGGAAGCAAGGCCAGGAGGATCCCTGATGTCACGAACACTCGCCACCATCCAGTTCTTCCCTCCTCCCGGGCTAGTGCCGTCTCACAGGCCACCCTCAGGGGCCCACCTACGCCCGGTCTCTCACCATCTGCAGGCTCCAGGCCTGGGCACTCACACCCGGTGCCCTCACGCGCCACACATCTAGAAATAAACATCTAGAAGCGACCAGGAACTGCCCCATTCCCCTATGATCTCTCCTCGCCCAAACGGAGGGTCAGGAAGCCCAGCCCCGTTCTGGGGACAGAGTATGGCTTCACAGTCCTGCTCTGTCTTCCTTCCACCTAGAGCCTGGTAAGGGATGTGCTAATCTACACGTAGGGAAACTGAAGCTTTGGAAGACGAAGCCTCTGGCCAGCAATGCCCAGAGAAGGTGAGGCCATACTGAACCCAGGCAGCCTGACCTCCTACATGGTGGACTTTCTATGGGGCCAACTCCCTCAGGGTCACACGAGCCACCTTCATCTTCAAAAGCAGCCATCGGGGGAAAGCTAAAGAGGACAGGGTGTACGGCCAGAGCCTCTGACGGTTTCATACCCACTGGAGTCACACTGGGCTCCTGAGTGGTGGCCACACCCCCCAACTCCTGCTGGCTGGGAGTGACTCACAGTTGGCAAAACATGCCTAGGACATTCTGTGACTTGGGGGCACTCCAGTCTTCTCAGTTCCCCAGTCAATGGAGAGGCAAGACTCCAGTCAGAAATGATAGTCTGGTGTGGGGACAGGCACAGAGCAAAGACAGAGCCAGCGGGGCTGGAGAGATGGCTCAGCGGTTAAGAGCACTGGCTGCTCTTCCAGAGGACCTGAGTTCAATTCCCAGCAACCACGTGGTGGCTCACAACCATCTGTAATGAGTTCTGATGCCCTCTTCTGGCATGCAGAGAACTCATACATAAAATATGAATTAAGGGGAAAAAAAGAATGTATTAAAAAAAAAAAAAAAAAAAAGACAGAGCCAGCAGCCCTACACAAATGAAGACATCCCAGCCTCTGAGTCCCAGCTGTGAAATGGAATGATGGCCCATGACCCGAGCCTGGCATGATGTCACGACACAGGAAAGAGGTCAGAGCCCTGGATCCTTCCATGGCTCTGCGGTCTCTACTAGAAGCTATAGATCAGTGCATGCCACAGTCACACACACACACACACACACACACACACACACACACACTGCATGTCAGTGCATGTCATAGACACACAGACACATACACACACACACCACACACACCACACACACACACACACACACACACACACACACGCTGCATGTCAGTGCATGTCATAGACACACAGACACATACACACATACACCACACACACACACACACACACACACACAGCAGGTCAGTGCATGCCAGACCACACACACACACACACACACACACACACACACACACACCACACACCACACACACCATACACACACACACACACACACACACACACAGCAGGTCAGTGAATGTCATAGACACACACACACACACACACACACACACACACACACACACACGGCATGTCAGTGCATGCCACAGCCAAGGAAGGTCAGTTGCTTTCTATCCATTCCCCAATTCAGCCCTTGGCCCAACTGAAGTTTCCACCATGCCCAGATTCCACAAACATGTGTGGGTTCTAAGAGTCAAACGTGGGTCCTCACACTTGCACAAGCACTTAGTGAGCAAGCCACCTCCCCAGACCTTCATGATTTGGTTTTGTTTTTCAAGACAGGCTTTCTCTGTGTAGCCCTGGCTGTCCTGGATCTCACTCTGTAGAGCAGGCTGGCCTCTGCCTCCCTAGTGCTGCGAATAAGGGCGTGTGCCACCACTGCCCAGATTATTTTTCAGTTTTTTTTTTTTGTTGTTGTTGTTGTTGTTTTTGTTTTTGAGACAAGACTTCTGTGTAGCCCTCGCTGTTCTTGGAATTCACTCTGTAGACCAGGCTGGCCTCGAACTCACAGAGCTCCACATGCCTCTGCCTCCCGAGCGCTGGGATTAAAGGCGTGCGCTGCCACCACTGTCCGGCTTATTTTTCAGTTTTTAGGACGGGCTCCTGTGGCTGAGCTGGCTCACCTGGCTTGTTCAGAAGGCACCGCACTTCATACTCCACGTCGGCCTGGCGCTGCTCCAAGTCCTGCTGCCTGACACTAACGGGTGGGAAGAGCAGGAAGTCAACACTTCTTCGAGGAGCCCCCCACCCACACCGTGCCGTCATGGCGGAGGGTGCAATTCCCAGGTCTCCGCAGACCCCGGCAGGGGAGCGGGCGGGGCAGGCAGGGACTCACACGTAATTGAGCTCTGACTCTTGACGCAGCAGTAGGTGCTTCTCATGGATGAGCTTGAACCAGTCCACCAGAATGTCGTCCTCGCTGCCCTCTGGAAGCCAGATCCCCACTGAGGCCAGAGCCGGCACCCCTCCCAGCTCAGCAGCCCCGGGCGGAGGGGCTCCCACCAACCCCCAGCCCTCTCCACAGCCCCCACACCATTTGCTCCTCCACGCAGCTTGTCCTCCAGCAGAATGCCACGGTACTCCAGGGCATCCAGCTGGCGCTCGATATTGTCCATCATGGTGTTGATGTCCTCCAAAGGGATATACTGGTCAGCCTGGACCTGCCCAACAATACTCTGGTCACCTAAAGAGCAGTGGCCCCTCCCCTGCACCTGCTCCCCTCCAACTCACAGAGTCCCCTGGCCACTCTAGGAACCCAGGTCCTGTCCCACAAGGATGACATGACAAGAAAGCAGCATCCGTGTGGGGAAAGGGCCAGGCGGGCCGGTCACGAACCCTCCCGACCGAGGGCCTGACAGACTCCCAGTGAGAGGTCCAAGTTCCTGTCCAGAGGGAAGCCTCTTCCTCCTCTGTCACTCAATTCTTTGTGGGACAGTGAGCTAGTGTAACAGTTACAGAGCACCCTGGGGGCACCCTCCTGAGAAGCACAGCTTTCTCCCAGCACTCACTCTCTGCCCTTGAACTACTGTTAGAAACAAACATCCCACTCACTGCTCCTGGCCACTCGGGAACTCTAGGTTAAGCTCAACCTTCCAATAGCGCCCCCCATAGGTCCCAGATGCTTAAGGCTGCTGAGGAGGGGGTGTCGGGCCCAGGCCAGCTGCGCCTTAGGGTCTCTCTGTCGGCACCTTGCGTTTGATGAGTGGAAAGCCATGTCCGGGGGCAGGCGGCCTCATGGGCTTGGCTCCTTTGGTGGCCTTCCTTACGGCTGGAGATGCAGAGGGAGATGGCTTCCGGTTGAAAGGATTCTCCTTGCAGGAAGACTGAAGGCAGAGACATGACAGATGGTGTTAAGTCTGAGAAGTCTGATCATACAGGAATACGGGAAGCAGGCCAGGACCCAAGCGGCAGGAGGAGGAGGGCCCAGGCAAGAACAGAATCCCCTGAAGTTCCATCTTTCCACACTCATTCAGCAAACGGTTCCATTTCCAGAGGGCTTCCCCAGTCTCAGTTCCCACACCTTACACATTTTCTGCTCAAGGGCATGGCTAGGTGAGAAGTTTCTGTCTGAGCCCAGTGTGGTAGCGCACACCTTTAATCCCAGCACTCAGGAGGCAAGGGCACAGAGATCACTGTGAGTTTGAGGACACCTGGTTTACACAGTGATTTGCAAGCAGCCAGGGTTATATAGTGAGACCTTGCCTCAAAAAAACAAAAACACAAAAAAAGCCGGGCAGTGGCGGCGCATACCTTTAATCCCAGCACTCGAGAGGCAGAGCCAGGCAGATCTCTGTGAGTTCGAGGCCAGCCTGGTCTCCAAAGCAAGTTCCAGGAAAGGCGCAAAGCTACACAGAGAAACTTGGTCTCGAAAAACCAAAAAAAAAAAAAAGGTAGGAAAGGGGGTCAGTTAAAGGGTCAAAGGGCTGAGCAGGTGAGCAGGAGACTAGAGAAGAAAAAAAAAAAAAAGGTAGGAAAGGGGGTCAGTTAAAGGGTCAAAGGGCTGAGCAGGTGAGCAGGAGACTAGAGGATGGGGAATTAAAATAGTCAGAATGCATTTTATATGTGTTTGATCGTGTTCACAACACAAAACTAAACAAAGTTTAAAAAACAAAAATGAACGCTTGCCCAACACGCGCAAAGCCTTGGGCTCTAGCCCTGGCACCACGTGCGCACAGAAGCCTCACCTACTGCACGCCCACGCACAGCTGAGCTCCTGCAGAGAGGTCAACCCCCCAGCTCCAGGCCACCCACTCCCAGGGGCCCAGGAGTATCCACCCCGCGGGGGCAGTGGTCAGGCTGTGAGGTCAAGGACCCCCAGGCCTGACTGCACAGTTCCAGTCTTCATAGGCACGCTTTCTCCAGGGAAGACTCAAAGGCTCAGAGAGGCACAGCTCCCCACCTAGGGTCACCCAGCCGGGCAACGCAACATCAGGATTCCCACTTTCCCTCTAGCTAACAGATGAGAGGCCATTCTCCCCTCCCTCGCCTCTCCTGCCCACCACGGACACACTCCCATCCTGGCTCTGCATCTTTCTGTTTCTCTAGAGACCCCTGCCCCTGGAGACTGCTCCCCCCACCCCCTCAGCCCCGCCCGACAGTGCCCCTCAGTTTATGGAAAGCAGGTATCACGCCTGAGGCCTCAGCTTTCCTGTCCTGGCGGGGCAGGCCTTGCCCTCATCCAGTCAAGCTCCAAGCTGCACAGAGATTCTCTGAAGCAGCCGAAAAAGTGCCCATGCCAGGGCTGGACACGGCCAGACTAGCATTTGGCTTCATGAGACAGCAGACACAGAGGGCCTGAGACAGAACAGTGTGGCCACCCACGACCTGTCTCCCTTCTCCAACTGCCTCTGACCTTCTCTCCTAATCCCAGAGGAGAGCGGGACTGGATCCACTACAAAGACCCTGGGATTCCATCCTCTCTCTCTGTTCAGCACCTAGAGGACTCCAGGAAAGCCCAAGGTCTCTGAGCCCTTCCAGGCTTTTTAAGGCACAGAACATTCTCCAATCAGTCTCCACACAGCCCATGCTCTCACTGCAAATGGAGATGGGCAGGTTGCAGAGACGGCTTAGTGGTTAAGAGCACAGACTGCTCTTCCAGAAGTCCATAGTCAGGGTCCCAGCACCCACACCAGGTGACCACCAGACCCCTGTAACTCCAACTCTAGGGGCTCTCACACACCCTCTGCTGGCTACCATAGGCACTGCACTCACGTGCACAAACCCATAACAGACACACATAATTTAAAATAAAGAAAAACTAGAATGTATAAATAAGAGATCGGGGAGGGTGCTTTAAGCTCCCCAAGCCCGTCACCTGCCACCACCCCACCAAGATGCCCAGAGGCTCTTCAGAACCGTCTGGAAACTTGGCGTTACTGGGTAGCTTGCTGTCAAAGCATGCATTCTCAACGTCACACAGCAGCCAGCAGAGCTGGAAGTACCACACTTACGTGAGTAGCTGTGGCCAGATGCCCGGAGAGAGGCCCAGCTAGACCCTCCTCCTCATGCCCACTTTACCTCTGAGAGAAGACAGAGCCTAGCAAGGGTCTAGGGTTGGGCCTGGTCTGTCCTCCATAAGCATCCCCCATAACCCATAAAAGAGGAACCCAGAAAGGTGTGTGTCCTGGGTCCTTAAGCCCTGATGGGTGCCAACCTTGGCTCCTACAAACCGGTGTGGCTTCCTATGGGAGTCATTTCAGAATCTGCTGACCAGACAACGGGCCACCCAAGAACGGAAACCACTAGGCCTGTGTGACCTTGGGACTCCAGGCGTCCCATGTACACAGGAGGTGGTCAGCAGGGGCCCGCTGCCTCACAACTTCTTGGCCAGAACTGCAGTCTCTAGGGAAGGAGTCAGTCATCTTTCCTCTGCAGGCTTCATTCCAGATTGCATTCTAGAACAATCCTATGCCTGTCTCCCCACATAGACTGAACCCCCCCCCCCCCCCCGAGGGCAAACACAGGATCTTAATGAATATGCCCAAGGCCTGGCATCAGTGAAGCCAGTGGGTGGAGGGGTGGATGAGGTGTGGGTGAAGGGCAGAGGGGTGGACAGATGCCACTGTGTCAGCAAACAGGCTGGTGAGCAGACAGACCCAGGAGGGCTGGAGAAACACGCAGATCAGTGCCTCGCACGGGTGGCGGCGGGCACGTCCACTCAAGCAGCCAGAAGACAGGCGCTCCTGCCCAAGAGGAGCCGCACAGGCACCCAGGGAGCACTCACCTTGACCTGCAGCTGTGGGGATGAGCTCCCTGGGGAAGGGGCGGGGCTCCGGTCTCCAGCCAACCGGAAGGGAGTCGGGGTGGCGCCACTGCAGGGCTTGGTGGCCTGGGTACCTGGGCTGCCCCTGGTCCTGGCCTGTGGCACTTGTTCACCAGCAGGCTGTCCCAGCTCCCCAGAGGACGACAGGGAAGAGTGGGCTGAGGGGGCGGCGGAGTTCCCGGATGTGCCAGGGGCACCAGGCACGTGCACCGCGGGATCGGAGGAGCTCTTGGGTACAGCAGGCGCCTCCGAGGGCCCTGCTTTGGCAGCCGGGCTGGAGCTCTCGGACGACAGGCTCTCCACGCTGAGGGCCGGTGACGGCGTGGCTGAGGGAGGTTCCGAGTGGGACAGGCGGGCGGCGTGGAGAACTGGGGAAGCAGAGGACAGTCACGTTCCAGTGGGGGGACAGGACTTCTGTCCTCCCCCAACACATCCTGCTCCCAGAGCCGGGGGGCAGGGCGGGGGGGGGTAGCCCTGGACACCAAGCTTTCCCCATCTGGATGGGCAAGAGGCCAGAGAACACTAAACCCAAGCCAGGACCCACGTCACAAAGGCCCTCGGCCACCAGACCCCCATCTTGGACCCGTGATGCTCTAGTGTGCCACCTTGTGGCACACTTCATGGCCCTAACTTCTTACCCAGAAGACAGCTGCCTTCCACTTCCCCATACCCCCCATGATCCTCCCACACGCAAGCCCTCTCCAAAGGCAAGCTGCTGGGGCAGGTGGGGTCTCCGGGACAGGGAAGGCAGGGGACAGCAGGCTGGCCTCGGCCTCCCGCACACAGACGGGAATGAGAGCCACACCAGAGGGGGGGGGCAGCCGTCGGGGCTGGGCCAGGCACTGCCAGGCACAGCTGCGCCCTTCGGCGGATGACATGGACCGTGCCTCCACAGCCATCATCCTGCTCCTCGGATGAAGCCGCAGACTCAGGAAAGGAGCCTCCCCAGCTAGGGTCACCCTCAAACACAGCTTTGTCCAGCTCATGTCCCCGTCACCCCAAACCCACCCAGCAAGGGGACCCAGGGCACAGGCCACCACCAGAGCATTTGCCTGTCACTGCTCCTAGCAGGTGCCTGGTCCCACAGAGCTCTCCATCACACCCCCAGGAGTGGGAAGGGGACCCAGAGCTGAAGACCAATCTGAGGTAAAACCAAAACACACAGCGTGCTGGGGTGAAGGGACTGCCGGGGGAGGAGAGGCGCGGCCGCTGGAGCTGACACACACACACACACACACACACACACACACACACACACACACACACACACCCGTCTCACACATGAGGAGACAAAGGCCAGCTCGGG
Source organism: Peromyscus maniculatus bairdii (assembly GCF_049852395.1). Lineage (NCBI taxonomy): Eukaryota > Metazoa > Chordata > Mammalia > Rodentia > Cricetidae > Peromyscus > Peromyscus maniculatus. Next base: position 48,442,699 of record NC_134871.1, on the reverse strand, counting down.
GAAGGACCAAGCTCTCCAGAGCCAGGTGGGAGCCAAGCTGCTCAGTGGCTGGGGAGACAGACAGGGAGGCAGGGTTCAAGTGACCTCCTGCCTCACGCCTGTCAGAAGCCCCAGAAGCCCCGTGTGGAGCTGTACCTCCCCGACTCCCTCGCTGAATGAGCATGAACAGAGAGTGTTAAAAGCTGGGGCTCCAATTCTGCCTCCACGGCTCCAGCGCTGTGGAGAGCCTCCCCCTGGGAAGTGGCAATAGGCCACTCCCTTCCAGGAAATGGGAGATCATGCACCCCCAGCTTATGAAAGCATGAAGAAGCTCCCTGCACCCCAAGACCCAGCACTCACCAAGCGGGGAGGCACTGGGGGCTCTCGGGGCGGGGCGCTTCTTTGTCTTGGGGCTGCTGGTGGAGGTGATGCCGTACCAGGGGTGCAGGGACTTGGGTGTGGACTCTGGAGGGGCGGGGGCAGGGCTTGGCCCTGCAGGAGCTGGCTCTTCTCCCTCCTCGTCCTCCTCAAAGGGGTTGTAGGGCTTGGGCTCTGGCCCAGCGACTGGGCTCTTCGGGGTCCTTCCCTCCAGGCCTCCATTCTCCACCTGTCTGCCCGGCGGCCCAGGACTGCTGCTGCTGCTGCCGCTGGGGGGGAGCGGGGCTGGCTTCTTCTTGGACTCTGTCTGCACCAGTGTGATCCACGGGGGGTCCTTCCTTGGTGCTGGCGTCCTAGAGGGAGGCCACCACGGACAGGGGTCAGCCTTCTGCTCTTTAGGAAGTTCCAGTCTGTCCCAGAGGAGGGAGAAAAGCTGCCCCTCTGTTCTCCCAAGCCTAGCCTCGAGGTCAGGCCAGGAACAAAGCTGGAATGGGTTCCGGCATTCACAGCCCAATAGGGCAGGCACCGTGAAGCCCAGAGAAGACAGGCTTTCAATCAATCGCACAGCTGCTGTCAATCCGGCCCCCCAAAAAGGGGCTGTGTGACATTTAATGGCGTCACCCACCTCTCTCTATGCCTCAGGCTCCATGGAGGCTTAACTAACATTCCGTTTCACAGGGTCCAGTGAGCTCTACATCCTGTCCCCGAGTGCGGCCACACACCAGGAGCTGCACACACATTCACTAGTAGGGACACTGTGGCCCGTTACCCCTCCCAGGGCGGCCATCCTGATGAGGACGGCTCTCCAAGAAGAGCTAGAACCATGTCCTCCCCAGATCGGGGGAGGAGAGGCAGGCACAACAGCTGTGCTTTTCCAGACCATTCGGTGCTCTAGGAACAATGACCCCATGCCATGCAGGAAGAACAGGTTTGGGAGGCAAAGTGACTCTAGAGGTGGCTGTCCCTCTTGGAGCACAGGCCAGGCAGGGTGGGGACACGGCTTTCCTTCCTCACTCAGAGAGGAGCCTCCCTGTGGGCCCTGGAAATCCTTTCCCCATCTGGGCCCTAATAAAGCCCTATCCCCCCACTGAGGCCTCCCGGGGGCCAGCGTACCTCTCTGACAGCTTGGGCGTCCCTCTGGGCCTGGGGACAGGGGGTTCCGGCAGTCTTCCTAGGCGTGAAAGGACAATGAACAGGCAGGCCTTCATGGGCTGCGGAGGGGCACCGAGAGCCAGCCACAAGGACTGTCCTTGTGCCCTGCCTAGCAGGTCACAGACGGGGGTGACCACAGCCCCTCCTTGCCCAGCCCTCAGGGAGATTAGATAAGGTAGGAGGTGAGTAGGAGAATGGTCAGTCAGAGGCTTCTGAGAGGCCCAACTGCATGTTAGCTGCAAAGCCCCAACCCAAATCCCCTCAGTCACTTACTCTATACCAGGGTATCTACCCAGGTGCCACCTCCACCTGGAAGCCTCCCTTGACTCCAACTATCTGAACCCCACAGCCTCGGCTTCCTTCCATCCAGCCCGGCAATGTGTCTACACAGCACCATATCACTTACAGCTACCTCTGCCCGGCACCCTTGCACTTGTTCCCCCAAGAAGACACAAGAAGGTCCAAACATTATCTGTGCCCCTGGTACCCCATCCTAAGCCAGCCTCCAGGAATGCTGAGCAGCAGATTCAAACACACAGAGTGTTCTGGCACCAATCCCCGGATGCTCTCTCCCTTGGGCCTTCCCTGCCTTCCCTGACCGAACGGTAAGGGATGCTCGGCATAGCTCAGGTTCCCATGAGCTCCCGGCACACATGGAAGTCATCCAAGAATAGACCGCAGGCAGCAGACAGCAGGCCAGGGGTCCCCACTGTGGTTCCGATGCGTTCAGAGGCCCTGACCCCACTGGCCTCCCCAGGCCCCTTAGCTCTCCCTAGACAGATAACAAGTACACACGTGGGAGTGGGAAGTTACCTGGCACATAGCTGGGGATGAACCAGGACACGTAGGAATGACACCAACAGGCACAGTCCCAGAGACACTCGGGACACATCTATGTACACTTGCTACATTCCAAACCACGAGACAGAAACAAGACGCACACACGGGACACACACACACACAAGGGACACGGTAGGGCCGAGGTTTGAGCTGTGCCAGTCTGGAGAACAACATGGCATGCAGGCCCAGGTGACTGGCACACGCACAGGTGACATCACAGAGCACACACAGGTGCCAGCTCAGAAAGCAGTTCACAGGGCTGCTGCAGAGACGCCTCAGCAGATAAGAGCACACTGCTGCTCTTCCAGAGGACCTGAGTTTGGTTCCCAACACCCAGATGTGGTGGCTCACAACCGTCTGTAACTCCAGCTCTGAGGGACCCTATGCCCTCTTCTGGACTTCGGACTTTATGGGCACCTACAGTCACATGCACACACTATAATTTGAACTACATCTTGAAAAAAAAGAAAGAAAGAAAGCCGATACTATTCCTGGAACACGAGGCTATCGACAGGCCCACAGGAGGGAAGACACGCAGCCAGCATGCCCCGTCCAGCTGTGCCCCGTCCAGCTGTGCCCTCACTCACCATTCACAAGGCCAGTGCTGACACTCGGCTCCACCAAGCCATCCTGCTGCAGGCTAGACCGCGGCCGTGGTGTTGGGGGCGTCAAGGCTGAGCTCTCAGAAGCCTTCCTGGGGGCAGGTGTAGGCCGGCCAACAGGGGGGCTGGCCAACTCCTGGGGCTTGCTGGGAAGAGGTGGCTTGCTCTGGGTCTGGGGCGGTACCTCGGAGCTGGCCTGGAGCCCATCTCCCTCGGCGGCGGCGGCGACCGCAGCCACACTTGGGCTAAGGTCGCTCTCCTCTCCATCCTTGGCTTCTTCTGCTACCTGCTGCTGCTCTCGCTGGGAGAAGGGCCTAGCTCCGGACCGGCCTCCCGGACCCAGCCTGGCACAGCGTTTTGCACACACGAAGGTGCCTTCCTCGGGCCCGCTGCTGTAAGAGCCTGGGAGCAGCGTGCTGGAACATTGCCGGCATCTGCAAGGGCAGGGCGGGGATTCCCTTAGCGGGGCACGTCGGCCAGGCCCTGGGTAAGCCCCCCATCGGAGACCAGAGTGACCCCTCACCCCCTCCTTCAACTGCCAGGCCCACCCTGGCTCGACACCCTGGACTTTCCAGAAGAAAAAAGAACATGGCAAGGGTCAGAATCAGAGGGGAACAGTAAGCCACAGCCAATTAGAGCCAGGAATTGTGAAACACACTCTGCTGCAAGGGGAAGAGTTGAAAGTGTCCCGGGGTTTGCCCCAGGGGAAGACCAGTGCCTCGGGAAATCAATGTGGCTCCCTACCTACCAGGTTTGCTTTAAGTTTTTGTTTCACTTTGCTTTTCAGGGCTGGGAACCAAAGCCAGAGCCTCAAAAAATGCTCAACACTGTGTGCTACCCTTAGGCCGCAGCCCAGGGTCATGGGTTTGGGGGTGGAACCGAGAGCCTTTGAACACTGGATAAACACTCCACCACTGAGTCACTCCCCACCCCCCACCCCACCTCCCACCTCAGGCTGGCCTGCTCTTAATGAACTAGAATAAAATAGACCAGAGTGACTCCTGGGAGGCTGAACGCAGCTTGCAGGAGGCTCTCGTACAGGCCATGCGGCTACTGACGTCGGTATCATGCCATGTATGTATGCCTAGTAATATCAAATGTGTGTTTAGGGGATTTACTTTTTAAGATGTATTTATTTATGTGTTGGACTGTTTTACCTACATGTAGATCTATGTACCACATGTATGCCTGCTGCCAAAGGAGGCCAGAAGAAGGCATCAGATCCCCTAGAACTAGATTACAGAAGACTGAGAGGGGCCATGTAGGCGCAGGGAGGCGAACTTGGGACCGCAGCAAGAGCAGCCACACTACGCTTCAGCCTCTCAGATGGACTCTTTAAAAAAAAGGTGCACCCCACAGGGTAGATGAATAAATATAGATGAATAAATAAATAGATAAATCAATCAATCAAAAAAGCAAAGGAAACCCTGGCTTCCTCAGGTTGGGAGGACAGCTCAGTGGTAGAACACCAGCCAAGCAAGCACAAGACTGGGTTCAGCCCCAGCACCACAAAACCAGACAGACAACTTGGCATTCCCAGGAAGTCACACTGAAATGTACGAAAATTCGGTTTCCACTGAGCTCCAAAGACGAGTGGGGGCTGGGCACAAAGCTGGGTGGTGGGATGCTTGCCCTGCATATGCCTGGGCCTGGGCCCAAGCCTCGGCACCTCAGCCAAGAAGACCTGCGGCTGGAGAGATGGCTTAGCATGTGAGAACGAACACCTGCTGCTCTTTGAGAGGACCCGAGTTCGGTTCTCAGCACACACGTCAGGCGGCTCACGAGTGCCTGTAACTGCAGCTGGCTTCCAAGGGCATCCCCATGCACATGGCATCCGCAGTCATATACTCATACGTGAAAATAAAAGAACGGGAACGGGAGGGAATCCTGTGACCGAGTGGGTCTTTTTCTCCTACGCCACAGACTGTTCCTCTGTAAAGTGAGGATAAGCTCAGTGCTTGGCATGAACAGCCCAGTGGGTGTGAACGGCCCAGTGGGTGTGAACAACGGTACAGTGGGTGTGAACAGCCCAGTGCGTGTGAAGGGCACAGTGGGTGCTGACCCCCAAGGGCGCCCCCTCCCAGGTGCCGGGAGACACGCCCTGCCCTCCAGCACTCACCGGAAGCAGTGCCGGTGGTACAGCTTGCCCTCGGCCAAGTACCGCTGCACCAGGTGCACCCGCTGCCCACAGGCTGCGCAGGTGCTGCTGGGGGGCCGCTGTCTGCCCTGCTCCGACAGGCTGTCTGAGGAGAGGTCATCACCCTGCAGGAAAACGGGGCACAGTTACCATCCACGCTGCTCCTGGGTCATTCCCTTCCCGTCCCGTCTCAGCTATGTCCCTCAAGGGTGCACCAAGCTCCATGGTGCTAACACATCAAGATCTGAGTCCTAGGAGAGGCAGAGGACAGGAGACATCGTCGCCTTCTCCCACACGAGGAAGCCGGAGCCCAGAGAGGGGCAACTTTCTCTGCCAAGCCAGTATGGAAACAGATCCAGACTTCCAGCTCCCAAGGAAGGGGCTCCTGGTTGTACAGTCTTTCCTGGTGGCTGCTCCAGCCAACCTTCCTTTCCTCCGGGTGGCCCTGGCTCTCCAGCAACTAACTCGCTGATGCCAGCCCACTTAGGCTGTCTGGGCACCCACTCTGGGCCTGCTTCTCTCTAAAGCTCATGAAAAGCTGATGCCCTTTGCAAAGGGGACTGACAAGGTGCCCCCCCCCCCCCACTTTTCTACTGAGTAACTTTGGACAAAGGACTGAACCTCACTGAGTCATTGTTTCCTGTCTGGACAACAGGGCCTGAGAGATTCCGCCGTGGAGGGGCCTCAGTGAAATCACCCTGAGGGGTTCCAAACTCGGACTCCACGGAGTCAAAGGGAATATTCGCGTCACTGTGCATCACTGTGTGTGGAGCTCCTGACAGTCCCATGATGGACAGCATGTGGCCTGCCCACTCAGTCACAGTAACGAACGTGACTCACTCAACCTCTGGAGAAAACATCCAGGCTCCCTGCTACAAAACGGGGCTGGGGGGCTGAGACCCTAGCGGGACAAGAGCAGAGGACGCCCTCTGAACACGGCCATGGCTGACTTCCTCCGGCAACAGTCACTGTCCCGACAGCTGGGCCCCTAGCCTACTCTTGCACCCAAGGGTCTGCCTACCTGAGCCTCCTCTCCGGGTGGCACAGCAGGTGATGCAGATGTGGGGGAGGGGGATGCAGGGTCCTTTCCTGGTGTGGAGTGTGGTGAGACAGCTGCTACAAGACAGGAAAAAGCCAGGCGGTGGTGGCGCACGCCTTTAATCCCAGCACTCGGGAGGCAGAGGCAGGCAGATCTCTGTGAGTTCGAGGCCAGCCTGGTCTACAGAGCGAGTTCCAGGAAAGGCGCAAAGCTACACAGAGAAACCCTGTCTCGAAAAACAAACAAACAAAAAAAGACAGGAAAGACCCTGAGGCAGGTACAGAACCTGGAGCCCCGGGAGGTGCCAGCCCACCCAAAGCTCTACCGCCACCACCTCCAGGCAGGACACTGGGCTGCAGCTGTACTCCGTGTAACGGAGAGCAAGAAACACGTCCACTTTCAAGCCAGGTGCGAGGGGCAGGCCACTCAGTCGGCCTTGCTGAGCCTCCGTCCATCCGTCACAGGGAGCCAGTGATCGACACTGGACAGGACTGCCTGCCATACGCATGGCTGCAGCAGGCCGGGTCCCAGCTCCTTCCCATTCAGGCAGAGGGATGACGCCTGAGCGAAGGCTCAGGGAGGTGGCCTACTCCCTGAGGTCTCAGAGGAAACTCCACACACATACCAGGGCTTCCCTCAGACCATCTATCTCCCTCTTCCACCAGCTAGTGTCAAGGTGAGAACCTCGTCTGCACCCAAGGAACAAAACAAAACCCAAGCTCTAACTTCTCTAGAACTGTGCACCACAAAACAGTCCCTAATTTAACCAGTCAAGTATCCAGACAGCTCATCCATAGAGCGCTTGACTAGCATGATCAAGGCTCTGAGTTCAATCCCCAACACTGAGAAGAAACAAACAAGGTATGCACAGGTGTGTATGTGTGGGGCACACCTGTAATCCCCGTATCTGGGACGCTACGACCAGAGGATTGTGAATTCTGAGCTAGTCTGGGCTAAAAAGCAAGACGCTGTCTCAAAATTAATTTATTAATTAGTTAATTAAATAAAGGGCCAGCGAGATGGTGCAGCAGGCTGATGATTTGAGCTCAATCTCTGGAACCCACATGGTGGATGGACAGTATGTGTGCACACAGACAAACTAAATAAATAAATGTGAATTTTTTATTTTATTTTATTTTTGTGGGGGAAGTTTCAAGACAGGGTTTCTTTGTGTAGCCCTGGCTATCCTGAAACTAGCTCTGTAGACCAGGCTGGCCTCGAACTCACAGAGATCCATTTGCATCTGCCTCCCACATGCTGAGATTAAAAGTATGTGCCACCACTGCCAGCTTAAAAAAAAAAAATGGCTCTTAAAGAGGACCTGGCTTGACCTTTGTCGGCACCCACATGGCATCTCACACACACCTGTAACTCCAGTTCCAGGGGATCCAACGCCTCCGTTCTCCTACAGAATATTACACACACATGTTGCACAGAGATATGCTCAGGCACACACACACCACACACACACCCCAAATATTTATAATAATAATAATACAATTTAATTAAATAAAAGTTCCTTGCAGAGGTCTACAATAACGTTCAGCAAGCCTCTAGTCCCAGGCCTTAAAGACACCCTTCAGGGATGAAGCAGGTGAGTGACAGCGGATCTAAACAATGGCACAGGGGAGGAACATCTATCTATCCGCTCAATGCAAAGGCCATCGTGTCAGATGGGAAAGGACTGATTCCTAAAGCTTGTGTCATTTACACACACGTGTGAACTTGGCAGTGTGACAGGGAATCCATCTCTTTTTCTGTTTTGTTGTATTTTATTAAGACAGGGTCTCACTATGTGACCCTGGTTGCCGTGGAACTACATAGACCAGGCTGGCCTCACACTCAGAGATCCTCCTGCCTCTGCAGCCCTAGCACTGGGATTACAGGTGTGCACCACCATGCCTGACTGGAATGCATGTCTTAGTGTGAGTCACAGTGAAAAAGTTTGGAAACTCGGCAGCCTAGGCAAGTCCCTGGGGAATTCCCTTGGACGGCTCCTGTCCTCTTCCTCCTGGGTCCCCAGCAGCACAGGACCCCAGGCTGCTCTGGCCTGCCACACCCCTCCCCACACCTTCACAGCTGTCTGGGCTGTCTCCTGCTCGCTTCAAATATCACCTCCAAGGCCCTCTGAGGCCATGCATTAAAGTGGCCACTCCCTGCTCACCCCAGGGAGCTCTGCCCATCGCTCAGCTCCTAAGAAATGAACTGTTGCATGCTTTCTTTCCCTTCCTACAGCGTCACACAACACGCTCCCTGAGACTCTTTCCCCAGCAGCCAACATTGCCTGGCACACAGCAAGGCCTCTGAAAGTACTTGCTAAAGGCATGAGAAGTTCCAGGTGCGGGGGCAAGAGGGCTGTGCAGGCAGTGAGGGTCTGCAGAGGAAGGAGAGGACTGGGACGTCACGGGGGCTGGGCAGGGCTCAGGGCTAGGTGCCTGTTTAGAACGTGGAAAGCACTGGGTGGTACATACTTAAGTATATTCTGTGTGTTCTCCAGGAGAAAGGGACAGTGGCTACTGTCCAGATGAGAGGCCAAGCAGGAAAGAACTGGACACACACACACACACACACACACACACACACACACACACACACACACTTTCCACTTGCCCAGAAAGTACAATACAGGACCATCTAGGGGAGGGAACACAGGGTTGGAACACATCACAGCGGTGGCGGATGGGATAAAAATGGTTTGTGTCTAGGGGCCAACTGATATAAAAGATATAAACTTTATCAATGAAACCCCACAGGACACCCCCACCTGGCAGGCAGGCCTAGGAAGTGACTTCCGGGAAGGACTTAAGCAATACGTGATTGGTTACAAAGAGACTGGGAAATAAAGTGAGCATGACAATACGTATCTGTAACTCTCGACTAGAAGGCGAGGAAGAAGCAGCCTGAGTTTCAGGCTAGCCTGGGCTACATGAAGAGACCATCTGAAAGGGATGGGAGGAGGGGGAAGGACAGAGTAGAGCAGTGCAGGCTGGGAAACAGGAGGACTTGTGATCAGGGCCACACAGTCCACTCATGGACCCTGACCAGTATGCAAGCGACACTCGATCAACGGTACAGACTCACGTGCCCTTCTCCTACGGCGGGCTAGCACCCAGTACCACCATCAGAACTAGAAAACACCCTCAGGTCGAAGCTCATCTTTTCTGAATCAACACACAGCGCCCTGTAGATGTTAGTCATTTCCCAGACTGCGAAAGTCACAGTCCCGAAACCGCACCACCCAAGCTGGGGACACGTGAGTAACAAACAAGCGTCCTGAGTCCTAAACCAGAGAGGGCAAACATGCTCTGCACACACCCCTTTCACGCCTCAGAGCAACCCTGTGAGGTGGGCTCTATGCACAACCCTATCGCAAACAGGAGACCAAAGGGGGGTGTGTGTGTGTGTTAAGAAATGGACCCACGTTACTCGCAGACTGAAAAAGCAAAGGGAAAAGTCTGAGGCCACGTTCTTCTCTCTACTGAAGCTAGACTCCTTCCCACTAGTGGCTCTGGGGTCTTCCAATGCAGCTGCCCTTGGCATATGCAGATACCAAAGTTCCAGCATGCGCCTGCCAGCTACATGCATCCTCCATACAGTTTTTTTTTTTTTTTTTACCTAGTTTAAAATTGTAAGGTTTTCTTTTGCATTTGATTACGCGTGAATGTGTGTGTCTCAGTGTTGTTTTGTCCACCTGAGTGCAATGCCCACGAAGGCTAGATCCGCTGGAGCTAGTTACAGGCAGTTATGAGCTGCCAGGCACATAAATGCTGGGAACAGAACTCAGTCTTTTTTTTTTTTCAAAACAGGGTTTTTCTGTGTGGCCCTGACTGTCCTGGAACTCACTCTGTAGACCAGGCTGACTTGCTTCTGCCTCCCTAGTGCTGGGACTAAAGGTGTGCAAAACCACCACCCAGCTCTGAACTCAGTCTTTATTAATAATCGAACCATCTCTCAGCCCCTAATTTTTTTTTTTAACTACAATTTTATGTTTATTTACTTTGGGGATAGGGAGCTTGAAAGTGCCGTGGCGCACAAGCGGAGGTCAGGAGGCAAATTTCAGGAGTCCGTTCTTTCCTGCAACGGTGTAGACTCTAGGAACTGAACCCAGTCATCAGCCTTGGCAGCAAGGGCCAGCTCAAAAACTGACTTTATTTTTTCTTAAGACAAGATCTTACGTCTCCCAGGCTGTGTAGCGGGCAAGGACTTGGACCTTCTGGTCCTCCTGCCTCCCGTCTCCCAAATGCTGGGATTACAGGCGTGCGTCACCACCACTAGTCTACAAGGTGCTGGGACCTGAACCCAGCCAGGGCTTTATGCACGGTGTGCAAGCACTCTGCCAGGCTCTAGAACAGTATTTGTTGTTGGCTTTTTCTCTTCCATTTTTGTGAGACAAAGTCTCACATTGTAGCCCTGGCTGACCTAGAACTCCCTTTGCAGACCCGGCTGGCCTTCAACTCACAGAAATCAGCCTGCCTCTGCCTCCTAAGAGCTGGTATGGAAGGCATGCACAACCACACCCAGCATTTTTAAAAAACATTTTTTATTGTTATTTAATTATGTATGCATGCATGTCTGCTCATGCCTGATGCTTGCAGAGATCAGGAGAGCATCCACTCCCCTGGAACTAGGATTATAGACCGTTGTGAGCCTCTATGTAAGGTGCTGGGTCTTCTGAAAGAGCAGACAGTGCTCTTAACCACTGAGCCATCTCTCCAGCCCCACCCCACCCCATTTAAAGAGACAGACTGGATTCTCCCCACACAGAGCAGATGCAGTAAACACGGCCCACGTGGGCTACTCAGGACCTAGTGTCTGTAACTGCCCCGCGTAGGCCTGGGTTTGTTTAGCTTTTGTACTGTGTGCTCAAGTCCCTTGCTTCCCCTCTCTGGACTCACTTCCCCTATGCAGAAAGGAGCTGTCGGTCCCGGGACACTCAGCGACCTGACAGGGACCGAGAGGAAGCCTGTCCCTCCAGCATACACTCTTTGACAGTGTCTCTATTCTCAAGCAGGCTCTGCAAAAAAGCTGGGCTGCAACAGCCCCGAAGAAGAGAGCAGCGTGGCAGGAAGAGAAAGCCCTGGGAAGCGTCAGACAGGAAGTGCCAGACAGGAAGTGCAGTGGGTGAGGGGAGGTGAACTCCCAGCAGAGCTCACCTGGGCTTATGATTGCCTGCCCGCCACCCACCCCCAGCCCTGCCCCCACCCCAAACACACACACACACACACACACACACACACACACACACACACACACACACACAAGGCAACGCAGGCAGGGTCTGGTTCTGTGGCCTTGGTTGGCCTCAAACTTGAGGTAATCCTCCTGCCTCAGCCTCCCAAGTACGGAGATGACAGGTGTGAGCACCTCACCCAAGCCAATGCTGTTTTAATGCAATATATGAACTAATGAATCTACTGTCAGTGAATAAATGATAGGCTGTTTGTTTCTGGTGATTTTTTTCCTTCTTTTTTTTGTTTTGTTTTGTTTTGTTGTTTTGAGACAGGGCTTCTCTGTGTAGCCCTGGCTGTCCTGGATCTCGCTCTGTAGCCCAGGCTGGCCTCCAACTCAGAGATCCCCCTGCCTCTGCCTCCCATTAGCGACATGCGCCACTGCCGCCTGGCCACCCTGGCTATTTCTTTACAGCTCAGAAAAGAAGTCGACAGCCCAGGGCGGCCCCCCTGAAGGGCGGGGTCCCCTCTCACCTTGGCCAGAACTGGTGAAATGGTTGTAGTACTGGGACACATAGGTCATGATGCTGAGACAGTCGGGGACACTCATGGAGACCATGTCACTGGGGTCCAGGAGAGCAGGGATCCCCAGTTCCTTTTCGGCCACGTCAAAGGCCTAGGGTGGAGGTGGGTACAAAGGTAGAGACAGGAGCCGCCACAGCGAGGAGGGGACAGAGACGGCAGAGTTAGTGACTACTTCCCACCCTGGGACCAGCTCACTATAAGGGGACGGGTGACGACAGTACCATCCCCACATGGTGGCCTGAAGGGCACCCACGGGAAGAGGTGAGAAGGGAGGAGAACCAGGGCCTCCTCTAGGACCTGCAGCAGCTCCCACTTCCAAATGCAGTGGCCCTCTGTGGCAGCAGCAGCAGCAGCAGCAGCAGCCGCCGCCGCCGCCGCCGCCGCCGCCGCCCTCTCCCACCACAGACACCCCTTTGTGCTCCCATCTGAGGACTCACCAAACGGTTATTCTCGAAGACATTTTCCTTGGAGAGAGACTGGAAGTCGCTGCAAGAGACAGGAGGACTGGGTCAAGAGAGGTGATGGGCGGGGTCAGGAAGGAGGGCGAAGAGGTGATCTGATCCTGACAGGACCAGCCTCGGCTCGGTAAGATTTGGGAGGGCGCCTACAGGTTCCTGAAGAGGAAACTGAGGCTGCAAGCTCTGACCGAGCGGTCACTGTCCTCTGGAAGCCGAGTGAGCCTATGTCCCCTCCAGCCAGGCTCCAAGCCAGGGATGGAGTTCCAACTCTTCCCCAGGAAGCCTTCTCCTCAGGCAGCGACAAAAAGGGCCAACTACGGATGCAGACTTGCAACCATGCAGACTTGCAACCATGCGGCCTTGCAATGTGGGCATTCCCATGCAGGGAAGCCCGAATTTGCCAGCAGCTCATCTGGCAGGTGCTCTCCCCGTTTTACAGAAGAGGATGGTGAGATTCGATCAGGGAAGCTAGCCAGCCCTGGGAAGCCACACTTTCGGAACTTCCACTGAATGCCACAAACACAAGCCACACCAAGCACAGGACCCAAAACCCAACTCCAGGAGGAATGGTCCCTTGTTTGTTTTTGCTTTGTTAAATTTGCATTATTTATTTTTTGTGTGTATGTGTGCGTAAGTATTTTCTTCTTTATTTAATATATGTCTGTTTTCCAGGATGTGTGGCTGTATCCCATGTGCCTGCCTGATGCCCAAGGAGGCCAGAAGAGCATCGGACTCCCTGGGACTAGAGTTAGTTACAGGCCGCCACATGGGTGCTGGGAATTGAACCCAGTTCCTCTGGAAGAGCAGCCAGTGCTCTTAACCACTGAGCAAACTCTTTAGTCCCTACATGTGTTTCTTTTATATATATATATATATATATATATATATATATATATATATATATATATAAATAAATTTTTTTTATGTACATTGGTATTTCACCTGCAGGTATGTCTGTATGAGGGCATGGGATCTCCTGAAACATGAGTTACAGACAGTTGTGAGCTGCCATGTGGGTGCTGGGAACTGAACCCAGGTCCTCAGGAAGAGCAGCCAGAGCTCTGAACCACTGAGCCACCTCTCCAGCTCCCCCTACATGTGTTTCTTCATGGGGCCCAAACTAGAACAAGTTAGACCCAGAGTAGAAAGGAAGATAACCCAGAGCTGCTAGTACTCAACAGCTGGTCTGTCCCATCAGGCACTCCCGGGGACAGCTTCCTTAGAGGGACTTGTCACTTTCCTAGTAAAGGGCTTCCCCGGCTTCTGAAGTGGGGCAGGTACTGATGGCAGGCCCTCTCCGCTGGTGTGGGAAACATGGGTGCTTGTTGGCTTCGTCCATCTGTAGGCTAGTGGGCTGGAGCGTGAGCAGGTGGGGCACCTGTGGATCTGCTCTTTCGGGTAGGCTGTGTGACCGTGGGCAGGTCAGGAGCCCTATCTGCCTCCACTGCCCTGAAGACTCAGGAGAGCCTCGGCCCTTGCTCCCAGGCTGGAGTGAGGGCCAGCAGGATCTGAGAGTGACAGGGACCTCCTAGACACCGCAAAGTACACACACAAGCTTTGTCACTGCCGAACAGCGGCAAAGCTTCATCTGCCAGCTACTTAGTCTCCCTGTGCCTCAGTTTCCCGGTCTGTGACACAAAACACAACTAATGCCCAACACAGGGGATTCCAAAACCAACGACATAAGGGTAACCTGTCTGGACAGTTTGGCTTCCTCAGCAGTGTTCCCAGGAGGTGGGGCCATAGTTTGTCCCCACTGCTTCCCTAGGACCCTACACGGTTGCTGGTGTTCAGGAAGTGTTCTTGTCCAGTTTGTTGCAATAATGCACGATGAAAACTGTAAAACTGTGGTAACTGGGACTGGGAGGCGGCTCACTCGGGAAGCACGTGACACACTAGCATGATGACCTGAGTTCAACCCCAGCACCCATGTGAAACGCAGGTGTGGTGGCGCATGCTTGGGACCCCAGCACTGGTGAGGAAGAGTCAGGTGCATCCCTGAGGCCTGATGGCCAGACAGAGCCCAGCCTAATTAGCCAGCCCCCGGTCTCAGTGAGATCCAGTCTCAAAAAAAAAAAAAAAAAAAGTGGAATATCATCTGAGGTTGACCTCTAACCTACATTCACACATACCGAATAAATATGCACACATACATAAACGCACACAGTACTACTATTCTTTTCTCGGCTTCTTCCACGCCATCTCTGTGCCTAAATACCATCTGGGTTTGGGTCGCACAGATCTTTCTTTTCTGAGAATTTTCAAAGGCCGAGAGAGTTCCACTTGCCTCCAGAGGAAATAAACGCATGGAAACAATGCCACATGGGCCCTGGTCTCAAGGGAATCCAGAAAAAGCTGGAGGACAGAGAAGGGCATGGTCCAGTTCCTCACCAACACAGCAGGAACACCACACACACAGAGACACAGACACCACACACACACACACACACACACAGACACACACGCGCGCACGCACGCACGCACGCACCTGGCTGGCAGGGCCTGCACCGTCAGAGGCTAGAATCCTCACCCTACCTCTCCCCTTGTACAGCTCTGCCCCTAAGGGCTGAGGGAGCAGCGCTGGGGTTGAACGCTTATCTAGCATGCATATGGACTTGGATTCAACCCCTACCAAATAACTAAATGGAGGAGAGATAAACCTCCACCTTTCTCTGGGCTTTATGAAGAACCTGGCCTCAGTTTCTCTCCCAAGCAATTAGCACGGTTCAGGCCCAGCCTCCCTAGCAAATGATTGAGTCTAGACTTCTGCTTAGGAGGGAACACCCTTCACATCTGCTTCCTGGACATCTGAGTGACCCCAAGACCTTGAAAGTCCTCAGGTGGGGCCTTGGGGCCTTCTCTTGACCTTCGCCTTTTCCTCAGGACGTCTCCCCCCTGGAGGCTTTCCCTGGAGGAACCACTGTTAATCACCTCAAGTTCCACATGTCCACCAGTATGTAGGGTTTTTTTTTTGTTGTTGTTGTTGTTGTTGTTGTTGATTTTGTTTTTGGTTTTCGAGACAGGGTTTCTCTGTGTAGTCTTGACTGTCCTGGAACTCGCTCTGTAAACCAGGCTGATCTGGACCTCAGAGATCCACCTCTGCCTCCCCAAGTGCTAGGATTAAAAGCATGGGCCACCACGCCCAGCTAGTATGTAGGCTTTTGCCTTGTTGGCTGT
Source organism: Peromyscus maniculatus bairdii (assembly GCF_049852395.1). Taxonomy (NCBI): domain Eukaryota; kingdom Metazoa; phylum Chordata; class Mammalia; order Rodentia; family Cricetidae; genus Peromyscus; species Peromyscus maniculatus. Next base: position 48,427,184 of record NC_134871.1, on the reverse strand, counting down.
GGTCTCTGCCAACCCCAGTGTGTGGGAGCAGTGACTATACACACTTGCTGATTGGATGAGGGGGTTAAGCACTCGCTCCCACCCCCACCCCCCACGGCCTAATAGCACCTCTTCCAGAGCTCAGTGTTAACTACATGTTTATTAACTCATTTAAAATCCTCACCACAGGGCTGTGAGGTAGGTCTTGTCATCAACCCCACCTTCCAGATGCCCAGAGAACCGGTGATTTTCCCCAGGGCTTAAACATTAGCACCAGGCACCCAGCATTTGGTGGGGAGGGGGCGGTTCTGCACTCCTGACGCCAGCCTCATCCCCTGCCTCAGGACTAGTCTCCAGCAAAAACAGAAGACCCCAGAGCCGCAGCTCCAAAGGAGGGGCCAAGCCCCCCCCTCTTCACCACTGCATGCCCAAGCTCCACTCCCCTGCTTCAGTTACCACTGGGTCCCACACTATACAACCTGGCTCCCTTCTGCATCCACACTCCCCCCAAAACCCTATCTTCCAGGGCCCCTCGGACACACAGTAAATCAAGTTAGAGTTGGGCAGTCCCTTCGGGGCCCTCCCACATCCAGTCCTATGGAAACAGGTCTGGGAGAGATCCAAAGAGACCCTGCAGGTTCTGAGAGCTGGGGGGAGGGGGAAACCTGGGGGGGGGGAGACCCTGGGGGGGGGGCTGTAAACAAGACAGACTCAGGACTCTTCTTCCAGAATTGCTACTGAAACGTGAATGAAGCGAAAGGAAGGCAGACACCAGATGAACGTCACTTTCAGTTTTACGAATAAATAAATCAGTGAACGACGGATAAGAGGTTCCAGGGCTCAGGGAAGAAAGCGGGGGGGGGGGGGGGGGGTAGAAGCCCATACAGTTTCCCAGGAGACCCTACAGAGTAGCTTTCCAGCTGGAAGCTACAGATTGGTGGCTGTCAACTGTCCTAGAGTCGTCCCTCCACGCCTGGCTCCTTCTCTGCCCCACGGCTGTGCCACACTGGGAACGGCAGGGCCACGGGCATACACACCTAGTCAGATTCCCAGCTGAGGGGGTGTTGGGAAGTAGTGTACCCCAAGTCACCCGACAGTCATGAATCTAGGAGCTCTGTGCCAGAAAGAGGGTTCATGCCCTACACAGCGGATCAGCCCCAAATGCCTTCCGGAGAGGTGGCTCCCATCCGCCCCTCTGGGTTCTTCGCACTTTAAATGTAAATGACAAAAACCGCTGAAGAGAGAATTGAAACTAATGACCTACATTCCCAAGGGAGTCCGACAAAATATGGGACTTGGATGACCGCTTATGTATAGGAGGGAACCGGGCTTAGGCTTCTGGGGTGGGAGGGAACGACCGGGGAAGTGAATAAAGCAGGCGCGGGGCAGCGATCTCTTAGGTAGGAAGTGGTCAGGTAAGGGCGGCACTCTCTCGGAGACCCTTTCCGGTGGTTGCCCTTTACCGATGGAAATGCCTACTGGAAAAATGACAGCCTGCCAGAGCACCTGGGGGTCTGCTCCCACTAGCTCGAACTTGGACGCAGCAGCCTATTTGGGGGGAGTGGCATATTCTGATTCCCGAGAGTCAAGTTTGGGGGTACTGTGCTCTGGCACCAACGGGGGGAGGGAGGCTCGGTACGTTTGCTGGAGCGCAGAGTAAGGAGCGTCCCTAGGAAGGGGTCAGAGTTCCCTCCTCGAGTGTGGGAGATCGGCTCCCACTTTCCCCCCACCCCGCCCCAGGGCACTCTGGAGGTCAGAGCCTGACACCAGTGGCCCGGGGTGGGGGAAGGGTGCGCGGGTCTGGGGGGGTGGGTCTAGGCGGCCCTGCTCCGCATTCAGGGCCCACGGGTGTGGTGGGCTCCTGGACCTCTCGGGGGCGGCGGGTGCCACCGCGCCACTGAGGGGGGCGGCGGCGGCGGCGGCGGTCCCCAGCCCCGCGCGCTCGCGCTCGCGCTCAGGCGCGCGCGCACCCCGGACACTCACATCAGGTCGGGCCGGTGCCGGTGCAGGATGGCGCAGAAAGCCAGGCCGTCCCGGAAGGAGCTGCTCAGGTCACGGATGTCCACGCCGCGGTAACCCTCGCACTGGCGGCGGCACCAGGCCAGGAGAGCGCCCCGCGGCCCCGCCATGGTGGGGCCGGGCTCGGGACAGCCAGCCCCGACGGGGGCTGGGGACGCGGGCGGCGGCGCGGGCGGCTCCGACCCCAAGGTCAGGTGGCCCTATGGCTGGCGCTCGGGCTCCGGCCGGGGCCGGTTTCCGGCTGAGTCTGCGGCGCGGCTCGGAGGTCGGGGCGCCACCGGCGGCCGGGGCGGGGCCTCGGTGTCCTCTCGCTCGGCTCCGGCGCGGCTAAGGCTGCGGACTCGGCTCCCGACCCCGCCCGGCCAGCCTGCCCCGACCTGCCCGCGCAGCCTCCGCCCCGCGTGGCCCGGCTCGGCTCGGCCGGCCACGGCCCGCTCTGCTCATTGTGGGCCGGCCGCGGGCGCCCACCGCCTCCGTCCCCGCCCTCGCTCGCCCGCCCGCCCGCCCGCGCCGCGGGGGAGCGCGAGGAGGAGGAGGAGGAGGAGGAGGGGGCCCCACCCTGCGGCCCCGCCCACGCCGTCGAGCCCCTTCCCCGGAAGGGCGGACGCCCCATCACCCCTCTGCTCCAGACCGAGTCACCCCTTCCCAAGGGGAGCCCCTCCTGGCAGCCGGGACAACCCATCGCCGACTGGCCCCTCCCCATCGCCACCCGCAGACACCCCAGGCCCTCCTACCCCAGAGGCGGGACACACTCGCTGGCCGCTAAGCCTGCCTCAAGCTCACCCCCAACAACCTGCAGATCCTCCTCACTGCCTCCTCTGGACCACACCCACCCCCAGTCTGAAAGAATCGAGCCGCTTTCCCAGCAGATCCCAAACCTCCATATGGTCACCAGATTCCTTCCATGCCTCGCCACTTTACAACACCCCGATCGCTCGCCCCTCCACGCCCCATGGCCTGCCTAGGGAACCCAAACACCCCTTCTACCACCACCGGTCCAGAGAGCTATGTAGTGACAGGCTGGAGACCCCACAACCAAGCTGGTCCTTCTTGGTAGTCCCTCTGGAGCTGTGTAAACTAGGCGATCTCACGCGCACACGCCCTTCTGGGCCCGCGTCCCTTCAACTTTTAAGAATGGGTTGAGCTCTTGCTGGAAGGACCTAGAAACAGACCACTGTCTAATGGTGTGTTCTGACCACACCTGGCTTTGGAACCTCCCCTGCCTGGTCGCCCGGTCTGCTTGTTTCTGAAGACCCCGCCAATAGACCCCTCCCCCCAGAGGCCTCTCTTAACTGCAGGCTGATGAATCAGCTGCAGAGACGGTGACATCACTCTGACCTAAGCGTAGCTCCTAGGAATGGGTCTGCTGCTCCCCCTGAGGGAACGGACAGGGTCTTAGTCATCTGGAACAGTGTTTTGGAGTTCTATCAACCCAGACTCAAATCCTGGCTCCCTCCTTCCCTTCCTCCCTCCCCAGCCCTGTGATCTTGTATCACCTTGAACTATGTTTTCAGTATCTTAAAAATGGAGACAGAGCCTTCAGCTTTATGGCTATAATCCCAGCACCTGAGAGGTGGAAGCAGGACTTAGATGCCAGCCTAGGCTACACAAGAGACCTGTTTCAAAAATAAAAATAAAGCTGGGCAGAAGGGCTCACACGTTTATGCAAGACATGGGGGAATGCTGAGGCAGGAAAAACCGCCCAAGTTTGAGGATAACCTTGATTGCATAGTACCAGGCCAGCCTGAGCTACAATGTAAAATTGTCTCAAAAATAAGTAGGAGCCTGGCATGATCGCATACCTTTAATCTCAGGAGGCAGAGGGAGGTGGATCTCTGGGAGTTGGAGGCCAGCCTAAACTGCATAGTGAGTTCCAGGACAACCAAAGTCACACAGAGAAACCCTGTCTCCGAATAAGTAAGGTCAGTAACAGGGCTCATCGGGCAAAGGGACTTGCTGCCAAGGCTGTTGACCTGAACTGAATTGTCTAGACCCACATGATGGAAGGAGGGAACCAACTGCCACAGGCCGTCCTCTGACCTCCACCCAGGTCTCCACAATCGTAAGCACACATATGCGCGCGCACGCGCACACACACACACACACACACACACACACACACACAAATGTAATGTTAAAAAAATAAATGTATAAAGCAGGAAAGAGCATCTGCTGCGCTTGTAGACAACCTGGGTTGGATTTCCAGCATCTAATCTGTAACTAGCCTCCACTTGTAACTCCAGTTTTGGGGATCTGACACCCTCTTGACTGTAGGGGCACTGCCTGCATGCTGTGCACAGACATAGATGCAGACAAAGCACTCACCTATGTAAAGTTAATAAATCTTTAAAAAATAATGAGCCAGGCGGTGGTGGCGCATGCCTTTAATCCCAACACTCGGGAGGCAGAGTCAAGCGGATCTCTGTGACTTTGAAGACAGCCTGGTCTACAGAGTGAGTTCCGGGACAGCCAGGGCTGTTACACAGAGAAACCCTATCAATAATAATAATAATAATAATAATAATAATAATAATAATAACAATAATAATAAAGCTATGCCTGACCCTCATAGGTTAAACAAACAATTGATGTTGGTACTTTAAAACATGAAATAGACTGACCTTTGTACCTAACTTGTCACCTGGGTCCATTATCAAGGAAAGAGATTGACTTGAATTCTGCCTCCTCAAAGCCCACAGAATCACACTTCAGAATACAGTTGTGACCCAGGGACTGGGACACATCTGTCAGCTGCACACCTCTGAGCATGTCTGCAGCAAGAAGGCCAACATTTCACCTTGCACCTTGACAGCCTGCCCTGTCCCCTGTGGAGTCAGGATCCAGGCATTTCCATTAAATGAAGGACTTGGGTTTGGGATCTTGAAACTAGCTTCTACAGTCTTCAAACATCACTGAGAGGGAGTTGGAGGGAGGCAAAAAAGACAGGGAGAAGGATCTTGATTTAGGGGCCAGCCTGAGCTACGTAACAAATCCTTGTCTAAAATATCGAAAGTCCCAGAAATGGTTGTGGAGAGCCTGAGGTGACTCACTGTTGTTGATCTGACCGTGATCTCTCCCACTGCCTTAATAACAGCTTACACAGCTCAGCCTTGGCCCCCAACAGCCATCTGTGGGCTTCATAAATCCATCGCCTGAGTCAGCTTGCCGCATCATGAAGGACCGGCATGGCGACCAGAGCTGTGTGACTGCAGGCCAGCCACCTCATCCTGGTGAGCCCCAATTTCCCTCCCTGTAAGGTGAGGATAATAATCTTTGCTCTGCCTGCATCCCGGGTTTGTGGGTAACCAGGTGAGATAACGGTGGTAAAAATGCTGTGTAGACAGTCAATTGAGGTGTGGGTGGAGGACGAGTCCCTGTTTACAGGTGAGGTTCAGGAGCCACAGGCTGATGGGCAGGGCAAAGTCAAGCCATGGTTTCAAAATTAGGACTCAGGGTCTTTAGCAATTTTTTTTTTTTTAAGACAGGGTTTCTCTGCATAGTCCTGGCTGTCCTAGAACTCTCTGTGTACATCAAATGGCCTCAAACTCAGAGATCTGACTGCCTCTGCTTCACGAGCACTGGGATTCAAGGCATGTCCCACTGTGCCCAGCTAGCACTTACGTATGCATGTGATTCTATTTCTGCAGCATTGGAGATTGAATTCAGGGTCCTCTGTGTTGGTTTTGCAAGCCTTCTACCAGACGGGCTTTGCCTTATGTTTATGTCAATTACTGAGCCTGGGAATGTGGCTCAGTGGTATGATGTTTGCCCAGCATGTGCAAGACATTGAGTCACATACCCAGACTCAGAAAAAAAAAAAATGTACTTTAAGAGAGCGGGTGAGCAATGTGGACAGAGTGGCCAGAGCCAGAGAAGATTTCTGGCTGACCTGGGCAAGAACCAGGGGCTGTGCCTTCTGCTTGCCAGTCTGCCAGCCAGCCTGCTTGGCAGAAGGGCTGTGAAGGAGATAAGAAGAAGGTTTTAAAAACTGACAACAGCTGGGCGGTGGTGGCGCATGCCTTTAATCCCAGCACTCAGGAGGCAGAGGCAGGCGGATCTCTGTGCGTTCAAGACCAGCCTGGTCTACAAAGGGAGTTCCAGTAAAAGCGCAAAGCTACGCAGAGAAACCCTGTCTCGAAAAACAAAATCAATCAATCAATCAATCAATCAATCAATCAATCAGGAGGCTAAGGAGACAGCTCGGTCGGTAAAGTGCCCAATACTGAAATGAGGACCCACGTCCAGATCTCCAGAACCCCAGTTAACAAAAGCGCCAGATACCTATAACCCCAAAGCTGAGGTGGGCTGAGACAGGAAGATCCCTAGAGCTCATAGGTCAGCCTGTTTACCCAACTGGGGAGCTCCAAGGTCAGGGACCCTTTAGACCCTGTCTAAAACATCAAGATGTAGGGCTTGGAAAGATGCCCTAGAGGTTAGGGTACTTGCTGCTCTTTCAGAGGACCAGAGTTTGGTTCCCAGCCTAGGATCTACATTCAGTAGCTCACAACCACCTATAACTACAGTTCCAGGGGATCCAACATGCCCTCTTTGGTGGAAGTAGCTGGGCAGTGGTGGTTCACGCCTTTAATTAATCACAGCACTCAAGGCGAGCCTGGTCTACAGAGTGAGTTCTAGGACAGTCAGGGCTACACAGAGAAATCTTGTCTTGAAAAACCATCAATCAATCAATCAATCAATGTGGAAGCTGGGTGTAGTGGCCTATGCTTTTTTTTTTCATTCTTTTTTAAAATCAATCAATTAATTAATTAATTTAATGCTGAATGCCGTTTACTGAAGGAGGAGGTCTTTTTTTTTAAATTTATTTATTATGTATATAGTGTTCTGTCTGCATGTATGGCTGCAGGCCAGAAGAGGGCACCAGATCTCATTACAGATGGTTGTGAATCACCATGTGGTTGCTGGGAATTGAACTCAGGACCTTTGGAAGATCAATCATTGCTCTTAACCTTTGAGCCATCTCTCCAGCCCCATGGGAGGAGGTCTTAAATACAGGCTTACAATACAATGGAAGAACCCTGGAGGGCAGAAGTTCGCTACCAATGTTTTACAATCTTGCATCTAAGCTGTTAACGCCTATTATGCAGGATACACAGACAAGGAACTTCCCTTAAGCATTCAGGAGAGTGAAACCTGGCAGGGAATTAGCATAGGGAGGAAATCAAGGTCAAGGTCAGCAAGCAAGGTAACAGTTACCCAAAATGGGGGTTGGGGCCCACAGGTTCCTCTTTTACTAAAAAATGAGCTTCTGACTTAGGTTGCATGAGACGTCAGTAGGTCACCTTACCTATCATGGAGACGCCTGACCAGGCCACACAGGCACTCTGTCTTAGGTTGGTGAGCACCCCCTAGGCATTACCCGTCTCTGAATACTCATTATCATACAGGCTCAATCGTGTGTGAGCTGCAGAGTTAACTGCTGCCAAAGATCTCAAAGTGGCACTGGGCTTGCAGTCTGTGTGTTCGACACAGAAAAGACCAACAGAGGTCCTATCCCACCCATAGCCAGTAGGTTAAAGGCAACTGAGCCATTCCCTTCCTTAACAAGCCTTACTGCAAATTGGAGTCCTTGTAAGATGGTATCCCAAAAGCAAATGGAACTTGAGTTTATAAATTTATAATCTTCAAAGCCAATCGAAATGTATATAACTATTGAATTAAATTTATCATGCCCAACAGAATGAGGATTAACTAACTGTGGTAGCTACTTTTGCTGCCAGGGTCTCCACTGTGCTAGCTGTAGTAAGCAATTATGAAATAGTAATCCCAGAAACAGTAGCAGCAGTGGCCACCACTGCTATAACAGCAACAACAGCAGCAGCAATGTCAAATTCTCTTCTGGAGCATGTGGGCATCCACTGGCATGGATACAACTCCAGGAACATGAACCGCCAAGGCCCATTTTTCTTGATCCCAGCATGACTTAAGCTGGCAGCTCTGCAAAAGAACAACTAAGAACCATAAAGGATAAACAGGCAGCTCACAAGGAGCAGAACTAATGGTCTCATAATGGCTACATTCAGGCTCATAAATTTTAAGGTATCTTCAAAGGGAGCTAAATGAATTTCAGGAGGCCAATAAAAGTTGCACAAAGCCACTCCTGAAAAGTAGGTACTACAACAGCTTGAAGAGGATTGTGAAAATGAAAAGGCTTAGCTGGCATGCTACTGTTAACAAATGGAGGTCAGTGACCTTCGGTGGCCTATGCTTTTAATCCCAACACTCCAGAGGCAGAGGCATGAGGATCTCTGTGAGTTCCAGGACAACCAGAGCTATGTAGAGACCCTGTTTCAAATAAATAAGGTGAGCTGGGCAGTGGTGGCACATGCCTTTGATCCCAGCACTTGGGAGTCAGAGGCAGGCAGATCTCTGTGAGTTTGAGGCCAGCCTGGTCTACAGATCAAGTTCCAGGACAGGCTCCAAAACTACACAGAGAAACCCTGTCTTGAAAACCCAAAATATAAACAAACAAACAAACAAACCAAAAAGGTGAAGCCAGTAAGATTGAAAGGCCTGGCATCGGCTCAGGACACCCCAAAACCAAGCTCTTAGCTCGAAGGAGATTTATTTGCCCAGAGAGACAAAGGACAGGGAATAAGAGACAAAGACAGGAGACAGAGGATGAGGGAGGGAGAGGGGAAGGGACAAGGAGGAGGGGGAGGGGATTATTTGTCTCAGAGGGACAAAGGACCGCAGTGCCTAGTGGTTTATAAAGGTAAAAGAGGAAGCTCCGTGTTAGGATGAGGTGTTTAACTGGGCGTGTTAATTAGGTGAGCCAAAGGGGGCTTTGATTGCTGGGCTTCAATACTTTGACAGCTGGACCTTGGTAGTCAGCCTCAGGAGAGGAAGGGGCCACATAAGGGACTAGACCTTAGTGGCTAGCTTTATGAATGAAATCTTTAGCAAGGCTGAGGGAATGAGGGGGAAGGGCAAGGCCTGCCGGAGCCATGTCCCTTCAGAGATGACTCAGTGGATAAAGGCGCTTGCTACCAAGCCTGGCAACATGAGTTCAATCCCTGAGCCCCTCACAGTAGAAAGAAAGAGCTGACTCTTTTTAGATTTATTTATTATGTATACAGTGTTCTGTCTGCAGGCCAGAAGAGGGCACCAGATCTCATTACAAATGGTTGTGAGCCACCATGTGGTTGCTGGGAATTGAACTCAGGACCTCAGGAAGAGCAGCCAGTGCTCTTAACCGCTGAGTCATCTCTCCAGCCCAAGAGCTGACTCTTGAGTCGTCCTGACTTCCACACACAAAGAAATGAATATATAACAACGAGAAATTTAAAAATAAGGCAGAGTGGTCCAGGAAGACATTCACTTTCGACCTCTGGCCCTGCACCAGTGTGAATAAGCACCCTTCAATACATGTGCTCAAACCCACATGACACATACATACACCACACACACATACACAGGAAAATCTCATTTTAACTTTTTCATATCAATGTAACACTGCTTTCAGTTAAATGTCATTGGGAGGAAATCAGACTTTTTTACATAGTTATTATTATTATTGCAGTGCTGACGACTCAACCCAGGACCTTACTCTACCCAAGCAATATACTACTAAGGCACACTCCCAATGCCTAGGCTTTAATTTGAAAATAAAGCCAGCCCCCAAACAAGGAGGTACAAATTTTCCCACTCAGCCACCCAGGGCCACAGGCAAATCACTAGTAGGAAGATGGAAAGTCTGGGTTACTGAAGAGAGGGGCAGAAGATGAGACAGGGGAGGCTGTACACACAACCATCCCTCTAGGCTGGACAGACTGGAGTCAGACCACCTGTGGCATTTCAAAGGGAACTTGACCCTCAGATTCCAGGGTTCTTAGCCTAGAATTCCCCAAGTTCCTTAGCAGCTGCTTCTGGTGCGACTTGCAACTTTTTCCACCCAAGCCGTCCCTGAGAATGAGGGCCGGCCCAGGCCCCCAGCTCAGAGCAGCTCCCTGGGGGTCAGCCCGGCAAAGCAGGGAACAATGAGAGCCTTGTAGAGTCCCAGGAGCAAGGCTGGGGCGAGCAGTGGGCACGTGGGATGCTCAGTGGCAAGATGGCAGCTTTCTCCCTCTCCCCCATCCTCCTGGGCCGGAGCAGCCCAGGATTTGCTAGGACACTCGCCCACAGGAAGCCGGAGCCCTGGAATCCCAGATAAGCCTAGCCTTCCAGACCATCCTGTCCTTACCTGCTGTGTTCGAGAGTGTCTGCCTGGGACTGGGCAAATAGAGCCACCCTTGAGCTAAGCTTTGCAGGGAAGAGAGGACTCTGTGCTGCCTGTCACTGGGTGCATGGTGACTGTCATCTGGGACTGCCCTGGCCAGAGAATCTACTGAAAGACCCAACAGGTCACTACTAATTGAGCGAGTCCCCCCTGTGTACCGAACTGTGCAGAGGAGGAAGAGGTTTGTTAGGGGCACAAACGTGCTCAGATTGGGAGCCCCACCCCCACCGCTTTGCCGCAGGCACTGTTAAGGTCTCAGGCTGCCAGGCTGACTCTCTCTGCCTTCGGCTGTTGTGAGATGCCCATTGCAGCTCTCCCCAACTGTATCTGGGCTCTGAGCCCTGACCCAGATGCCACCTCCTCCTGGAAGCCGCCTGTGACAGGCACAGACTGGAGCCAGGCCTTCAGGTCTTCTCGCAGGACTCACCCTCAAAATGAGAAGGGCCCCAGAGGGGGTGTTCATGCTGAGTTCAGACAGGAATTTCCACATGCCTGTCACCCTGGAGGAACTGACTGCTGCGGTGGAAGACAGAGCTGTAAGCTGTCTCAGACAACTATCATGCAAAGAGGATGGGTAACATGACAGAAAAAATGGGCAGAATACTTGAGGATCCTCTTCCTTCTGCCGGAGACTGAGGGTTACCCCACAGGCTGCATTTGGGCGGTCACCCACCCTGGGTGGTATTTTTTTTGTACACGGGTGTTTGCCCACTGGCCCGTGCTGATAAATAATACAAACAGCTAACCTTTACTGGGCATCAGCTGTAGTCCGGACATTGTATGTGTTTTCTCACTAACATGCATTCCTGCCCTTCACAAGGACGCTGCGGTCAGATCTCTGAGTTCAAGGTCACCCTGGTCTATAGAGTGAGTTCCAGGACAGCCAAGACTACACAGAGAAACCTTGTCTTAAAAAACAAAACCAAAAACCCAAAATCAAAATTTATTCCTGTGCTAAGCGTAGTGTGTCCCCTGAAGTATTAGTGGCGTGTCTGTTATGGGGGTAAACAACTGCTTTCTGATCGGATTCGAGGCCTGCTCCCCAGGAGGAAATTCATGCCTAGTGCTGGCTGTCATTTTCAAAAGCCCAAGGACAAAAAAAAAAAAAAAAAAAAAAAAAAAAAAGCCCAAGGATGGGAAGGTCATAGGCCCTCGTGGAGAAGCCATTGCTGCTCTCCAAATCTCAATGGACGCAGTGTGCAACCATAGGTCAGTTTTCCGCTTTAGTCAGAACAGCTCCCCATCCCCACGCCCAGTAGGCAGCAGTTACTGAAGACATTCAAAGCTGGTCAAAGTGCTGAGAATAAATGACCCTTCAATGGCCAATCCTCAGATAAGACATCTACAGCGCTCTTTCCAACATTCAAAGGACATCACAGAAGAGTGGGCAGAAAGAATGTAAGGGCCGGAGGACTAGGTGGAATGTCGTAGAGCGCTGTCTTCCATGTATGGCGTGGCTGTTACACTCTTGGACACACATTAGCGTGATTACCTACAAAAGATGTCACAGGTTTGGGCCCGTTGATATTTCATCATGGATGGGGCCCTACCCTTCTTCCCTGGGAAGTTACTGGAACTTTTCAGAGGTGTAGCCACCAGTGAGAGGCTCAGGTTCTGGGAAGTAACCCCTTACACAAGCTTATGCAAACAATCCTAATCCAGCCCACTGGGTTACTGACACATACACAAAACAGAAGGGGCAGAGCTGGGAGTTGGGAGGGTGAGCAGGAGCTGGATGGGGGACATGAGCATGATGAGGGGTGAACATGATCAAAATACTTTACATGCATCTCTGAAAACGTCATAATGAAATTCATTATAGTGGGCACTGGTGGCGCACACCTTTAATCCCAGCACTCGGGAGGCAGAGTCAGGTGGATCTCTGTGAGTTCAAGACCAGGCTGGGCTACAGAATGAGTTCTAGAAAAGGCGCCAAAGCTACACAGAGAAACCCTGTCTCAAAATACCAAAGGGGAAAAAAAAAGAAAGAAAAGAAAATTGTCATAATGAAATTCATTATAGTGGGCAGTGGTAGCGCACGCCTTTAATCCCAGCACTTGGGAGGCAGAGGCAGGCGGATCTTTGAGTTTGAGACCAGCCTGTTCTACAAGGGGAGCTCTAGGACAGCCAGGGCTACACAGAAAAACTCTGTCTCAAAAAAACAAAACAAAACAAAACAAAAGATAATTTCAATATATATAATTACCAGGTCCTGAAAAAAGATGTATTCCTGGTAAATCACAGCAGACATTGTGTCCAAGTCACTGCACAGCTGGTCGTCACTCAGTTAGCTTCCAAAATGCTGGTGGACAAGAGCCACCCTAGACTGCTCCAGTTACGCCTTAAGATGTCCAAGGCCAGGCCTGGACAGACATCCCCCAGACCTCCGACCTAGGCCTTCTGGCAGTCTCCCTTTCAGCAGGGATAACTGCTAATGGACGATCTGCCCTTTGGCCGGCAGGGCCCTAAGAGGTGTGCTCCTGTGCACACCATTTTACCTGGAAGATGGGTCACAGTGCTTGACTCAGAGTTGGTCCGCAGGGTGAGTTCTCTGGTTGCGCTTCCGCTGTTCAGGGGAGCCCTCTCCCTCTCAATATAAGCCTGCCCCTCTGCAAGTCAAAGGCAGACAGAGCGGAAACGGTTCCTGAGCTGTCATGACACAGGAAGATGGCCTCTCTGAGGACTAAGTGATAGGGAAGGGGCTGTCACACACAGGAAAAGGTTTGTTTGCTTCCCAGTGGCCTATCTTGGCACAGCACAGAGCCAGGAGCTCTTCCTGTCACAAACAAAAAGTGGCACTTTCTGTCCAAGACCTAGGAGTTAGGGTGGGGTTCAGCCTCAGGTGACCCAGGACACCAGCTAACTGGGGTGGGGGGGCGGTTTATGAAGAGCACACACAAGCTATGTTACCCTCCCTGGAGTCAGGCACAAATAGAAAGCCCGGGGTGCCAGAGCAAGGGGCTCCATTTGACTGACTGGCTAGAGACAGCAGAGGCTCAGGACGTGACCGCAGAAGGGGCCATATCAGGATGGGAGCCCTGGAGGTCCCTTGAGCCCCCAGCTAGGATCAGAGGAGGCCACCTCTCAGGATTCACCAGCTTCCGAAGACGTGCAGGTTGGGTGGTGGATGCAGTAAGGAAGAACCTGGCCAGGGGTAGGGTGGGACCAGAAATGAGCAAAGGCACTGGCTTCACAACAGGCTGGACGGGAATGTAGAGCCACAGGCACCACGGCTCACCGCTTCTTCTCATCCCCACCTCCTTCCGGAGCACCTCAGGAAATTGCTGGTGGAGTTTGGGGCCTTGACATTGGCAGGTCCCCTGCCTCCACCTCAGCCTCTTCCTGGAAACTCTCCCCATCCCAGGAAGCCGGCTCTTGACCTGACTGCAGTGCAGGCTGGCTGGAAATAAGCAGCCGCTGGCACAAAGCCAGGGGGCCATTGTTCCCCTGAGTGCGTCTATCCACTACCCACGGCTTTATGGCCCTTGTTCCACACCTCTACATTCTATATAGGACCTAAGCACATACCACCACTTAGACTGATATTGGTATGCTAATTCTTCTCCTTCTCCTTCTCCTTCTCCTTCTCCTTCTCCTTCTCCTTCTCCTTCTTCTTCTTCTTCTTCTTCTTCTTCTTCTTCTTCTTCTTTTCTCCTCCTCCTCTTCTTCTTCTTCATTTTTCAAGACAGGGTTTCTCTGTGTAGCCCTGGCTCTACTGGAACCCACTATGTGGACCAGGCTGGCTTTGTACCCAGAGATCCGCCTGTCTCTACCTCCCAAGTGCTGGAATTAAAGGTATGGGCCAGCACTGCCCTGCTGATGTGTTAGTTGTTGTTCACGTATTCCTTGAGAATTTATCAACTGCTCATTCAAGAGGATATGTCGTCCACTGTCTGGGCCTTTGCTACCAAGAAACCTTCCTCAGGTGTTCTCAGGTTCACATAGATCCTACATGTCACTCAGAATCCGAGAATGGAATGGCAGGGTTGGTATCTCCGTCTCACTTGGCAGAAGAGGCCACCCTGAGCCACCCTAGGGTCTGAGCAAGACAGGAAGGAAAGGCCCATTTTGGGTTCACTATATACTGTGTAAGAGGAAGAGAGTGAAGAAGAGAAGAGGAGAAACTGAGGACAGGTTCCCAAGGCCTTCAGAGGCTGCTCTGTGCTGAGAACCCAACTCTAGTCCGGGAGTCTAGTGCTCAGGATTCTAGTCCCGGCTATCGGCTGTCCCTCTCCAAGCTGTTGTGCCCTGGGAACCCTGCCAGGCTCACCCCTACCCACACATGCCTTCTCTTCGCTCCTGCCCCAGCCCTGTGCCCAGCTCACCGGCTCCATCATCACCCCACAGTATGAGTCCGAGAGCCGGGCTTCTCCCACCTAGCAGCCCCCATAGCAAAATCCTGTCCTCTGTAACTCATGAAGCCCCTGGGTTTTCCAGTGCCTGTTGCTGGGCTGCTCTGAGCAGTGGCTTGGCCTCTCTGTGAAATGGCCTCCGCACTGGCCCTTCCTTTGCTGCAGGGGTAGAACCCAGAGTCTCCTGAAGGCACCTCAAGGGCTATGCCTCTGAGGGTTCAAGCCCTGACTCTCCATTTGGTCCGTGGAGAAAGACTGGATAAAGCCCTGTGTGGTCTTTGGAGGCCGCAGGTCCCTGCTCTACCATGACATTGCCAGGCTGTTGCACACATGACCTTTTTGCCTCGTCTATGACTGCCAAGTTCACAACCAGCTAATCATGGCTTTCATTCCCTAATTACACATTAAGTGCCGGGCTAAGATCTTTATATAATTCACTCATCAGCACAATCTGGAGGCAGGTGTCTTTGCCATTTTATAGACGAGAAACCACAGCGCTGAGCAGTACCTTGGGCTGTAATCACCCGGGACAGGGAGGGCTCAAACCCCGGTATGGCCATGCCCACACCCTGCCGCCTTCTCCTACTGATTCAGAAACTTCTGGTAGGTATCCAGCCCCACCCAGAACTCCCATTCCCCGATAACAGAACACTGGCTCTGGCCATGTATGGAAGGATTCTCAGGCAGCCTGCTCTGCTCCGGGCAAGACAGAAGCAAGCCCCGGCGTGTCGGGCACAGCTGCCCCACTCCCTGCATCTCTCACTGTGCCAGGCGGAGTTCAGCTTTGCCTGCCCGGCACCAGCGCTGGCTGCCAAGCCCCGCCGCCACTGGGCTGGGTGATCTGGAGCCAGACACTCACACACACGGGTCTGTGTGACCCTGGCTCAGGCAAGCAGAGGGCCAGGAAGCCATGTCAGCCCACTGATCTGGAAAACACCGCGAGTATTCTTTTTATTTATGCATGTGTATGAGGGCTGTCTTAGTTTATAAGCAACATGTGCTTGCAGGTGGCCAGGGATGCCCTGGAATTGGACTTTTTTTTTTTTTTTTTTTTTTGGTTTTTCGAGACAGGGTTTCTCTGTGTAGCTTTGCACCTTTCCTGGAACTCGCTTGGTAGCCCAGGCTGGCCTCGAACTCACAGAGATCCGCCTGGCTCTGCCTCCTGGGTGCTGGGATTAAAGGCGTGCGCCACCACCGCCCTGCTGGAATTGGACTTTTAGGGAGTTTGTTTTTAATATTTTTTATGTGCACTGGTGTTTTGCCTGCATATATGTCTTGTGTGAGGATGTCAGATCCCCTGGAACTGGAGTTACAGACAGGTGTGAAGTGCCATGTGGGTGCTGGGAATTGCACCTGGGTCCTCTGGAAGAGCAGTCAGTGCTCCTAACCGCTTAGCCATCTCTCCAGTTTTGAGTTTTGAGCCACCAGATGTGGGTGCTGGGAACTGAACCCGGGTCCTCGGCAAGAGCAGTGCTTTCTCTTAGCCACTGAGCCATCATCTCTCCAGGTCCCTGATCCAGCATGAGAAAGGACAGAGAAAACCTGCAACTCCGGAGTCAGCCCAGGGGCTGTTTATTCTTGTTGTTTCCAAGACAGCGTTTCTGTGTGGAGTCCTGGCTGTCAGGCTGAGCCTAGGGACTATGTGAAAAGTACTTGCCACTGAGCCTGAGAATCCTAGGGCACATGGTAGGAGGCCTCCTGCAAACTGTCCTATATTTGTGCCACCCTGCTAAATAAATACACTTAAAAACTTTTTTTACTGAGACAGGGTTTCTCTGTGTATCTCTGGCTGTCCTGGAAATTGCTCTGTAGACCAGGCTGGCCTTGAACTCACAGATATCCACCTGCTTCTGCCTTCTGAGTGCTGGAATTAAAGGTATGTGTCACCACCGCCTGGCAAAAACAGAATTTTTATTTTTTTAATTTTACTTATTTTTGGTTTTTTGAGACAGGTTTTCTCTGTGTAGTTTTTGGTGCCTGTCCTGGATCTCTCTCTGTAGACCAGGCTGGCCTCAAACTCACAGAGATCCGCCTGGCTCTGCCTCCTGGGTGCTGGGATTCAAGGCGTGCGCCACCATTGCCCGGTCAAAACTGAATTTTTAAAACTACCATTGGGGGGGGGAATTAGCCCAGGGCAGCTACCCTTGTCCAATGCAGGGCTGCTGGTGGGACAGCAGAAGGCATTCTTTAGGAGTGTGAGCACAGCACGCTGCCCCAGCCAGGGAGCTAGCACTGGACAGAAGATGGAGGAATCCAAGGCATGGCAGGTCCTGACTCCACTCTGTAGGCTCCTACGCGGTCACAGATGAAGTACTTGGAAAATTCCCAAGGGTTTTACAAGTGCTTGGATGTTTTCCATATTAAGAGAGAGAATGCTCTTGCTTTTTCCCATCGGGAAGTGGGGCTGTGTCCTAGCACAACAGTTTTTAAAACCGGGCTGCCCTGGGTTATATGTGAACTCCACCCTTTGGCTCTGGAACTAGCAAAGAGCTCTGTTAACTCGTTGGTGGGTAATGGCTTCCTGCCTCACGCAGGCTGCCTCCCTTTCCATCACCTACAGACCCCACATGGTCTCTAGCCTCCCACTCAACATATCTGTACCAACGGGCCCTCCTGCATCCAATGTGCTCTGGCCTCAGTGTGTTTCCTGTGCAGGTAAACACTTGCCCGAGCTTTCTGTAATATTTGTCTTCAGGATTCTGCTCAAAATGACATCTCTATCAGTGTGTTCCCTTATCTTGTCCAAAATCCCTTTCCCCCATTCACCCTGCAAGGTGGTTATGAACCCCCATTGATCTTCCAGCTTCAGTCTCCCAGGTGTGGGGATAACAGACAGGGACCACCATACCTGGGTCAAATTACCCTTGTGACATTGCCCATAATTTTCCACAGCTCATATCACCGTCAGATACAGAAAGCATGATTTATCACCTATCCACCGCTGAAGTTTAAAAGATAGGATTTGGGGAACCTATTCGCCATACTGGGTTGCCTCACCCAGCCTCAATACAAAGGGAGGAGCTTAGTCCTACCTCAACTTGATGTGCCATGCTTGGTTGACACCCCTGGGAGATCTGCCCCTTTCTGAACAGAAACAGAGGAGTGGATGGATGGGCGGGGCAGAGAGGCAGTGGGAGGGAAACTGGTGGGGATGTAAAACTAAATGAAAAAGTTAAATTAATAAAAAGAAGGGGAAAAACAGAAAGGATTTGGTCTTTCCATACTAGGACCTCCTCCTTGCAGAGCAGTACCTGGCCAGTTTCCCTGTGGATACAGGATTCCATCTTCTTCTAAGTTCTCTACTGTCCCCAGGGCGGCTATACCAAATCACAACACATCTGGAAACTTAGAGCAGAAATCACATTGTCCTAGAAGCCAGAAGTCCAAAGTCAAGCTCTCCAGGAGCTACTCCTCAGCACATGGCTGAGAAGCCCAACGTCTGTTCCTCTGTCTCTGCTTACCGTGGCTCTTGTGAGGATCCCTTGTGAGGATCCCTGTCACTGGATTCAGAGCCCATCTGGATGAACAGGACTGCAGCTTCTATCCACACATATCCCCTTCCACAGAAGGTTACATCAATAGTTTGCAGGTGTTAGACCAATCAGTGGGAGAGAAAGCTTAGTTCCAAGTGTGGGGGAGGAATAAACGAGAGAGCACCACTGCGTGCCAGGCAACAAATGGGAGCAAACAGCATCCTGCCCGTTCCTACTCTTGGCTCAGAGTACAGGTTGTCCCGCAGTCACCTGCACTAGGCACCAAGGTGACAGGCACATCATTAGCACCCAGGGAAAGGGAAAGCCACTGCCCAGCTCTAGCACCTGCCAAACACCTGAAGTTACCAAGCAGGATGATTACAAGTCTGAGACCATTCTGGGCTACTTTGCTAGCTAGGTCAGCCTGAGCCACTTATCAAGACGCTGTCTCAAAGAGGCCAAAAAAGGGCTGGAGAGATGGCTCAGCAGCTAAGCGGGATCCGATGCCCCTATCTGGCTTCTGCAGGCACTGTACACACACAGTGCACAGACATATGCAGACACCCATACCCATAAAGCTTTATAAAAGCCCACGACGATGACACACCCACAACTAGCAGCAGGGAAACTGAGACAGCTGGCTTATGTCTGAGGTCATCCCAGGGCACACAGCCTTGCCTCAAACAACCGCTGCCACCACATACAAAAAGGATTTTAAACAGAGCTGCAGAGCAGGCCCAGCTCTGTCTGGCAGCAGGTACTAATCTGACAGGAGGCGGTAATAAAATTAGTTTGAGGACTGGCTTGTAGAGAACTGTATGACCTCACCAAGTTACTCAGTTTCCTGGGATCCACTTTCTCAACAAAGAAATGGGACACTGCACAAAACCTGAGCTGTAAGGGTTAAGCATGTCTGAGACCTGTCTGCACAACAGTAAGAGATGTCCCACAGTCTCTTCCCAGGGCCCAGCACTGCCACTAACATGCTATGCAAATTACGGCAGGTCAAACATCCTATAAAGCACACAGTATGTTATGAATACAGGGATGAAATAACTCAGCTTCCAGTCTGATGTGCCAGGAAAGCAGGGTACACAGGAAGCGACAGACTGTTGCCAAAGCCACAGATCTGCCCATAATAATGAGACCATAAATCCAGCTCCAACAAAGACCCTTTACTGAGAGCGCCCTAAAACATCCAGTCCTTGATTTGAACAAGTTTCAACTCAGCTAATGGCTGAATTAGGTAAGGCTTCTTGGTGACAAGAATGCTTCCCATCTACTCAAAACAGGTTCTTGACTCCTTGTGAGCGTCCTCAGGGCCTCTGTCCCATCTTCTTCAGGGTTCGATTAAGCTACAAGGGAAATAAAGCTAAGTTAGATGTGGGATCTTTGGGCCTATCCCAACAATGTGCACAGTCAGGAAGCCAGACTCCCAGAAGCCTCTGTGGCCACAGAGGGCCACAGAAAGCCCGGCACTCCTCGGACCCTCAGTCTTTTTTCTTGTCTTCACTGACAAACCCACAGCCAAACTGCTCTGCCCATTTCGTAGACAGGCCAGGGGTTCAGGGTGGCCAGACCAGCTTAGCTTCAGCCTGTCCCTGATAGAGCAGTCCCACTCACTGTCGACAGGAAAGCCTAGACAGCTAAAGAGTAAAAACGGAGCCACGCTGTCATGACCTGAAGGAGCATGGCCTGCTGGAGGATTCCAGGTACCTCCAAGTGGCTCAGAGACGGACAAAGGATCCTACAACCTGGTGCTCTTTGGCCTGACACACAAGACATTTCCTAGTGTTAACACGGGAGATCCAGGTCTGTCAAACACAGCTTCCAGTCCTGCAGGCTGCAGACACTGGCCGGACCTGCCTGAGCTGGAGAACACCCTAACCGGGACCTGGGGAAGGAGGAGGGACTCAGCAGCAAACCCACCCATATTAGGAAATACCAGGAAGGACGAGGAGAGCGGCACCCTTTGCAGGGCCACCCGCAGACCAAGATCTTGGAAAGAGATACCCTAGAAAGGGCTGACACAGCAACTCCTGGGCCAATCCGCTCCTCAAGCTGCCGGCCAGCCAAGCTTGGAAAGTTAAAGGGCCAATCACACATTTCTTAAGAAGAAACATGAAAAAAAATTTAAAGCCCCATCTCTATCCTCAGGCTTATCAGCCACTCTCTTACACGTCTTACCTCTTCAAATTTGTGGATCTGCCGGATAAAGAAATCCCCATAGCGCCTGGCGACCTTGGTGTCTGCGATATGGATCATGTCCTGTGGGAGAAAGCAGTCAGAAGAGAAGTGGCGGGTGGGGAGGCAGGGGCGGAGAAGAGGGCCACCTAGTGTGGAGCCACTTAACTGCAAAGTACAATGGTACCAAGTGTTAATAACCCCTACGGTGCTGTCCCCAGTACTGAAGGGGACAACGGGGACAACAGGGGAGGTGAGGGGGTCTCTACTCCTTACTGACATCCCCAGTCCTCTTTGTGTTTTATCTTGAGGGTCTCTCTAAGGTGCCCAGGTTGGCAGTGAACTTTCGACGCTCCCTTCTCAGCCTCCCAAGTAAACAGTATTACAGAACCTGGACTGTCTGTTACATTCAGTTCCTACACTAATTCCCAAAAGCAAAGTTTGGGGGAGGCAGATCATCACCAGGTAGTGAGAAACAAAAGCATGCACAATGGGCACACACATGTAACCCTAACACTTGGGAGGCTGATGAAGCAGGATCACCCGAGCTACACAGTGAAGACCACCCTGCCCTCCACACTCCCCAAACCACCAAAGTCATAATTGGCATAGGGCCTCCAAATCATGGATGTAGTACACACTGTCACAGCAAAACATGACCCGTGGGCCAGCGAGATGGCTCTGTGATGGTGATCACCTGCAATCTCAGCATTCCTACTTGGGATGGGAGGTGGAGATGTAAGAATTCAGCAGAGCAAACAAAACGAGACAGACCCTGTCTCATCAAGATGGAAGGTGAGAACCAGCTCCCCTAAACTGTCCTGACCTCTGCATGCACACCAGCACACAGATCACACACAAGTAACAGAATATAAAAGTAAAAACTTGCAATGACCAAATTGGGAGACGCATTTGATTAAACCGTCAGCTGCGTTGGGACTGGTTGCTGAGTCACTAGAGGACAGAGTGGGCGGTGCTTATGTCACACGTGGAGAATGAGTCAGTGCAGAGAAGAGGGGTGTGTGTGCACACGTCTGTGTAGGTGTGTACAACTGGGCATAGAGGCCAGAGGCTACTGTAGAATGTCTTCTTTTGTTACTCTTCACCTTACTTTTTTGTTTTGTTTGGTTTTTCGAGACAGGGTTTCTCTTGTAGTTTTGGTGCCTTTCCTGGAATTCACTCTGCAGCCCAGGCTGGCCTCAAACTCACAGAGATGCACCTGGCTCTGCCTCCTGAGTGCTGGGATTAAAGGCGTACGCTACCACCGTCCGGCTCCAAGCAAAATTTTAAAGCCAAATTACTGGACAGCAAGATGGCTCATCAGGCCACATGAGCCTGATGACCAGTATGATCTCAGAACCTATATAAAGGAGAACCAACTCACAAAGCTGTCCTCCAATCTCCCCACACACTGTGTGGCACATGTATGCTCTCTCTTTCTCAAGTTTTAAAAAAAACAGATTACACAAACAGGACCCATACATTCCATAATCACATACACATCTGAAAGGTACTTTAGGTGTGTGCTGCCGAGCCTGAAAGCACTATTCATAAGAATCCGCAAGAGCTACTGCAGTGGGTATAAGCACTTTCTGCGCAAGCCTGACAGATGACCTGATCCCTGGATCCCACACTGAAGGAGAGAACTGATTGCTGCAAGTTGTTCTGTGACCTCCACATGTATACACTCCTCCACACACAGATAAATACATCAAGTTGTTCTCTGACTCCACATGTATACACTCCTCCACACACAGATAAACACATCAAGTTGTTCTCTGACCTCCACATGTATACACTCCTCCACACACAGATAAACACATCAAGTTGTTCTCTGACCTCCACATGTATACACTCCTCCACACACAGATAAACACATCAAGGGGCACTTCAAGAGAAGTAACTTGGTAAGGGAAACTGCAATCATTTGATATATACAATGTTCACTGTTCCACGCTTCTGAGAAAAGTATCAATGAAAATTAAAGCAAGGCTGGGTGTGGTGACTGGAATGAAAATGGCCCATAGGCTCATATTTGAAAGCTGGGTCTTCGGTTGGTGGACCCGCTGGGAAGGATCAGATGTGATTTGCTGCAGAAGGTATGTTATCAGGAGCGGGCTTGGAGACTTCAAAAGTCCCCATCACTCCCAGTTAGCGCTCGCAATCTCTCTCTCTCTCTCTCTCTCTCTCTCTCTCTCTCTTTCTGTGTGTGTGTGTGTGTGTGTGTGTATGTGTGTGTGTCAGGCCTAAGGATCAGAT
This sequence comes from Peromyscus maniculatus bairdii, assembly GCF_049852395.1. Lineage (NCBI taxonomy): Eukaryota > Metazoa > Chordata > Mammalia > Rodentia > Cricetidae > Peromyscus > Peromyscus maniculatus. The sequence continues at coordinate 48,404,682 of NC_134871.1, read as the reverse complement.
GTGGACTCTCAGCTTCTGTCCCAGCACCACGTCCCCTGCCACGATGGCTAGTCTTTGAAACCATGAGCCTAAGTTAAATGCTTCCATAAACTGCCTTGGATGTGATGGTGTCTGTCACAGCAATGGAAGACTAAAACAATGGGCATGGGGACATAGACCTGCAACCTCAACTACTTAGGAAGCTGAGGCAGGAGGATCAAAGTTCAAGGCCTGCCTGGGCAATCTTACAAAATGGGATGTAAGACTGGGCTGGGAAGGCAGCCCAGTGGAGAGTGCTGGCCTAACATGCACAGGCACTGCTCACTGCCCAGCACCAAACAGAACAACAAGAAGCCACTTCCTGTTCTCGGCAAATAGGACCCAAAAGACTATTTCAACTTAGCATCACAGTATTGAAAAAAACAAAACAAAACAAAAAAAACAACACTTTCTTCAGCCTACCTCTTATGCCAAGGAAGCCACTGCTATGCTGTTAGTGTTTCAGAAAGAACTCAACACATAACCAGACACACACACACACACACACACACAAATGTGTTACAGATTATGACAGCCAACCTACAAAAGCCTTATGTAATCCTGACAAAGGCGGATGTGTATTGTATAATTCCAGCACATGGGAGCTGAGGCAGGAGGATCATAAGTTCAAGACCCCATCTCTCAAAAAAAGCCCCTGTGTCCTTTATGTACTAACCTAAAACCACCCAGAAACCCACCAACAGGAGAGCAGATGAACCACAGAACAATCACTGCAGAGGGCGGTGGGAGGTGACTGTCCATCTCAGGGCAGGCGTGAAGGAATTGAGCATGCAGACTCAGAGTGGAGACCGGCTAACGCTAACTCATCCCAGCTGAAATCCCACTTTCTCAACAAAGCCTTCCATAGCATCGTCCTACACCTGTGACCAGTGCCTCCCATCACCCCTTCCCCGTCTCCACTACTCACACTTCTAACCCACTACATAGCTGACTTAATTATAGACTCTATCATTTACCCCTTTGAGAGGATAAGCAGGTGACCAGGGTTGCTGGACCAGAAGATGCCATACCTTATCAATATAGAAGTCTACCTCCGAGGCTGACTGGAACTCGCCATCTAGGGCAGAAATGCCACTGGTCCACACCAGGTTCTTCATCTTGTGCTTGAAGACAAGCAGCTGGATGCGGAACTCCTGCTCTGTGAGGTCCAGGAAGCCGGCCAGCTTGGCCACGGGCATGGTGGTGTAGAGCTTGAGGAAGCTGCGGATGGTGGAGAGCTGGGCCTGCTGCTGCACCTCGTCAGAGAACACCTTCAGCTGCTGCAGGAAGGGCTCCTTGTGGTAGTTCGGGTGGACGTTGTCGTAGTTGGGCACCACAGGTGACAGGAACTTAGGACAGGCGTAGCTAAACAGTTCCTCATAGACCTGGGGGTCACCCTTCTGCATGCGCAGCATCTTGTCCCCATACTTCTCCCGAAGCTGGAGATGGATGCTCTCATCGATCCGCATGGGGTACATGGTGAGAGCAATGGCCAACAGAGCATGCATCTGCTCATTCTGCTTGTTAATCTGGGCGAAGACAAACAAACACATCCCTGAATCCCACTGTGGACCTGTGGCCCCCACCTGCACAGAGCATCACTTATCACGTTGTCTTCCACTCTCCCAGGAGGCCTGCAACACCAACCCCCAAGCTCTCCTGAGCCCCACCCAGTGCTAAGTCCTCCTTGGTTGTCTCCAGAATCCTCGCCAGGACCCCCACTGAGGGCCTCCTATTACTGGGAAGTCAGTTCCTGTAAACTCTCGGAGAGTAAGTTAATGCCTGCATTTCCAGTAACCCCCTTGCTAAGCTCGTCTACAGAGCTACCGTGCCGGACTCTCAAGCCCAAGCCCTCTCTGCTCAGGCCGTCCACGCTGCCTAGGAAGCACCTCCCCAGCCCACATGTCTTGAGTCTGCACTCCCCCACCAACTGCTTCGGACACCGTTTGTTTTCAGTGCTGAGGACTGAATCCAAGGCTTTCATCATGCTAGGCAAGGACTCAACCATCAAGCTAAGCTCCTGGCTCCTCTAACTTGCATTTATTACTAAAATGTTAGTAATCTAAGGTAAATGTCCTAACAAATGCTTAGCCAGGCAGGTGGTAAAATGTGCTGCTGAAGTGCTGGAGTGGAGTTCAGTGGTCAGTGGTCATGTGCATGGACCACAGCAAAAGGGGAAAATCCAGTCAAGAGCAAAACCACATGCTCTCACATGCAGAAGCTAAAAACATGGATTTTACAGATGAGCAGAAAAGAGCTGACCCTAATGCTTCAGGCTTTTAACCTCAGCTACTTCAGTGGTAAAGGCAGGGAGAACACAAATTCAAAGCCTGCAGGAGCAACAGGGTAAGGTTAGTCTGGGGAAGTCAGCAAGACCTTCTCTTAAAACAAGCTTTTTTTGGAGCAGGGTGGCGGTGGTGGTGGCTGGGAATGCAGCTCAATGGTACATTGCTTACCTAACAAGCATTAGACCATAAGTTTAAGCCACACCACCACCCTACACACGGGCAGAAAAGCTGTGAGCCCTGTAAGCTAAATAATGGTCAGGATGAAAGATACACCCATGGCAGCAACAGTGGCACCAATGGTACAGGCTGACTAGCCGGTTTCCGCTTGGATTTAAGGCCTGCTCCACAGAGGAAATGCGAACAGGAGGGAAGCCCACAGGCTCCAGGGGAGGACCTACAATCATTTGTTGAAGGGACATAGCACCAAAATGCCTTCTAAATCTCCATCTCTCAGACTTGATCACAGAAGTTCCATTGTGTAACGGACAGCAGTTAAGATAGAAATTCACAAGTGGTCAAAATCCAGAGAAATGTCTGTGGACTAGTCAGTCACAAACGGGACATCTATATCACATGCCCTGCACCCAAGGATCAGAGACCATGGAGAAGAGAGGCCAGAAAAATGGTAAGAGTCAGAGACTGAGAAGGACTCTGGTGCTGTGGAATAATCCTCTTGTACACTGTACTCAAATTGGTTTAATAAAATGGTGATTGTCCAGTAGCCAGGGAGGAATTATAGTCAGGACATCAAAACTACGAGAATAATGGGAAGAAGGGTGGAGTCAGGGGAGACGCCAGACTGCAGGATGTGTAGAAAATGAGGTAACAAGCCATGAGCCATGTGGCAAAGCATAGACAAGAAACATGGGTTAATTTAAATGTAAGAGCTCGCTAGTAACAAGCCTGAGCTATTGACCAAGCATTTATAATTTATATTAAAGTCCCCAAGTCAATTATTTGGGAAGTGGCTGCTGGTGGTTTAGGAGCAGGTAGTCTAGGCAGTCGGGACAGGAAAACTTTGCCTACACTCTGGAGCACAACAGTGTCCTCTGGACATGGCAGGATACCTGCACTCATGAACTGACAGCAACTATGGTTTCCTGCACCAGAACAAGCAAGTCACCATTCCAGCATGGAGCAGGGAGGGAGGAGCTCAAGGGGCCCCACTGCTGGCTGAGGAGCCCTATTAACAGCTGATGGCTTCTGAGGGAGGGAGTCAGTCTTCAATGGCACTACACCCGTGAGTGTATGGGCAGCACAAACTACTCCCTGGGTTATTATAATGTAAATAAGTAGGGCTGGAGAGATGGCTCAGTGGTTCAGAGCACTTCCAGAGGTCCTGAGTTCAATTCCTAGCAACCACATGGTGGCTCACAACCATCTACAGTGGGATCTGATGCCCTCTTCTGTCATAAAGGTGTACAGGCAGATAGAGCACTCATACATAAAATAAATAAATCTTTAAAAAATATATAAATAAGTAAACAAAAGACACAAAGTTGAGAGGGCTAGGAGTTCTGGGAGGAGTATGGGGCGAATATGATAAAGATGTATTGTATGCATGCACGAAATTCTCAAGTAACTAAGAAAAACGTTATAGTGTTTTAAAAACCCAACACGCTGAGGCAGGTAGACTGCTGGGCACAGGAAGCCAGTGGCTGGCTGCGGCTCTCAACAACAGCCACTGTGATTTCCCTGGAAGTGACAGGCAGACAGAGGGAGTTCAGAGAAGAGGCATGTAATAGTTAGATTGGAAAAAAAAAAAAAAAAAAAAAAAAAAGATGAGTTCTATAGCACAGCAGGGGCACCATTTTATATCAATTTATATCTACAAGGAACTAGAAGAGGGGCTGGAGAGATGGCTCAGAGGTGAAGAGCACTGAGGTTCTTCCAGAGGTCATTAGTTCAATTCCCCACAACCACATGGTGGCTCACAACCACCTATAATGGGCAATGGGACTCGTATACATAATAAACAAACAAATAAATAAACAGAACTAGAAGGGCCAGGTGGGCTGTGGTGGCAGAGGCAGGTGGATCTTTGAGTTTGAGGCCAGCCTGGTCTACAGAGTGAGTTCCAGGACAGGCAGGGCTACACAGAGAAACGCTGTCAAAAACAAAACAGAGAACTAGAAGAGTAGCTTGAAGGTTTTCAATACAAAGAAATGATAAATGGTTAAGGACAAGAAATATTCTGATTTGTTTGTTTGTTTGTCTCTTTACATAGCCTTGGCTGTCCTGGAACTCACTATGTAGATCAGGCTACCTCAAACTCAAGAGATACATCTGTCTCTGCCTCGAAAGTGCAAAGATTAAAGGTGTGCACCACTCACCTCTGATTTTTCCTTCTGTTTTATCTAATTACCACATATCCAACAAATATACACAATTTAAGTTGTATTGAAATGAAGGTTTTGTTTGTTTGTTTTTTGTTTTTGAGACAGGGTTTCTCTGTGTAGTTTTGGTGCTGTCCTGGAACTTGCTCTGTAGACTAGGCTGGCCTCGAATTTCACAGAGATCCACCTGGCTTTGCCTCCTGAGTGCTGGGATTAAAGGTATGCACCACCACCGCCCAGCTGAAATGAAGTATTTTTAAGAGCTGCGACTTTAGACAGTGCTTGTCCAGACCTGTCGGCACTTGGGAATCAGCTGCCTGGTGAGACAATGGCTGCAGAGTTCTCTTACCATTTCATACTTGTATGTGGTCCTCTGGAACATACTCTTGGTCCTCTGGATGTATAGGAGGATGTTGGCAAAGACCCGGATAGCATCCTGGTAGCGACGCATCATCAAATACGCAAAGCCAACGTAATAGTATGTGGTGACCTGGCACTCAGGCACACGGGAATACATGCTCTGCAAAGGAAGGGGGAAGCAGCAGCCGTGAGTCCTGACTCATCCCAAACCAAAAAACGCCAAGCAGTAATGGCACACGTCTTTAACCCCAGCACTTGGGAGGCAGAGGCAGCTGGATCTGGGTTCCAGGACAGCCAGCACCACACAGAGGAAACCACGTCTCAAAATAAATAAACAAACAAATAAACAAATAAATAAATAAAAAAAATAAAAACAGCACACAGAAAACTGAGTCTTTCGGGAGGGTGTGGTGGAACACACCTCCTTCAATCCCAGCACCTGGGGGGCAGAGGCGAGGGTATTTCTGTGCATTTGAGGCCAGCCGGTCTATAGTGAGTTCCAGGACAATAAAAGCTATACAGTGAGAGCCTACCTCCAAAAGACAAACAGAAACAAAAAACTAAGTCTTTCAGGAATTTGTTTCTGTGGATAGGCTCGTATTAGACAGTGTCCTGGCTGGTCTGGAACTTGCAATGTAGACCAGGATGGCCTTGAACTTGCAGAGCTCCTACTGCTTCTATCTCCACAGAGCTGGGTTGCAGGCAGGCACCGCCCATGCCCAGCTTTTGAACTCCACACCAGTAGAGAGCTCTCACTAGCTTTCTGTTCTGAAGACAGGACAAAGACCACTTCACCTCAGTGTCAGCCACCCAGACCATCAAGCACAGACAGCTTTAAGCTCACCTTGAAAGGCTCGGGGACAAAGGAAGGCCCTGTTCCCTGGCTGTTTATCCTAGGAGATGAGACCAGAGGCAGGCATCCTTACCTTCTTGTTCAGCTCGATGTTCTCCAGCACCTTGATAGCCTGGTAGTAATCCCCCAACAGGGAATGCAGACGCAGAAGCCCCACCAGGCTGAAGTAGCCCAGCATCTTGTAGAGGGAATGTCGTCCATATTCCCCAGCCACACTTTCGGGGTCGCCTGTGAGGGAGAGATGCTGTGAGTGCTTCACAGGGAAAGGAAAGGGGGACCAGCCTGGCCTGACGGTCACTAAGACTCTCACCTGCTGCCAGGTTTTAAAGCTCCCCTCACATGGAATGCCTCGGCCTAGGAGTCTCAAGGAACAGGGCCGGCTGTATTCTCATCTTGTGGTGACTAACAGCTGCCTGGAGAGGGGCAGTTCATTTGTGGTTTTCTATTTGTTTATTTATTCATTTTTGGTTTTTCGAGACAGGGTTTCTCTGTGTTGTTTTGGAACCTGTCCTGAAACTCACTCTGTAGACCAGGCTGTCCTCGAACTCACAGAGATCCACCCGCTTCTGCCTCCCAAGTGCTGGGATTAAAGGCGTGCGACACTGTTGTTTTTCATTTATCCTAACATATCTGAGAATGTGAGAAGGGCCTCACTGAGAACAGTTGCTCCCAGAACCCTTCCTTCAGGGACCCGAAGGCAAAGCAATGTCCCCGCAGATGCTACGGCCTCTATGGAGCTGATGAGCGAGGACACAGAACCAGTGCTGGGCAGAGGCACGGCCGTCTCTGAACCATCAGAACGTCCCAGATGCCACATGGTGGTGCCTGCTCCTAGTCCCTTTCCTCAGCACTCCACTTAACACAGTTACATACAAGAACCAAACTCAGGTGTCTCCAAAAATAATCTCTCAGACTTCAAAGAAAGCTGAGAGAGCCGACAATGTGGCTCAGCAGGTAAAGGCGCGTGCCACCTAGCCTGACCATCTGAGTCAGAACTCCAGAACCCAGTGGTGGAAAGAGAATCAACTCCCACCAATTGTTCTCTGTGTGCCCTCTAATACATGTGGACCTACACACAGAAATAAACAAAGTGTAATTTAAAAAAAATCTAGTGAAAACTAACAATATTTGCTCTTCATTTAAAAAACAAAAAACAAAAACCTGAGATTTGCATGGTTTATTTATACCTTAAATTCCAGCAGAGGCAGGCGGGTCTCTGAGTTCAAGGCCAGCCTGGTCTACATACAGAAATTCAGGACAGCCAGTGCTACACAAGAGAATCTATCTCAAAAAGGAAAAGAAAAAAATTGGGCTTTTAGCCAGCCTGGTCTACAAAGCGAGTTCCAGGACAGCCAGGGCTGTTACACAGAGAAACTGTGTCAACAAACAAACAAACAAAAGCGGGGGTGGGGTGGGAGGTGTTGACCTCTGTCACTATAAGTGAAGCAGCTCCTAAATATTTACCTGATGAGATGTGGAATATGATTTCCTTTTTTTATTGGTGCTGGGAACGGAATCTAGGGCTATGCACATGCTGAGCACATAGCCTCCCACTGAGTCACGCCCGAGCTCTGATGTGATTTTTTTTTTTTTTTTTTTTTGGTTTTTCGAGACAGGGTTTCTCCGTGTAGCTTTGCGCCTTTCCTGGAACTCGCTTTGGAGACCAGGCTGGCCTCGAACTCACAGAGATCCACCTGGCTCTGCCTCCCGAGTGCTGGGATTAAAGGTGTGGGCCACCACCTCCCGGCTGATGTGATGTTTTAATTACGTAATAAAAGGTGCCGATGTAAGGCCAGGTATGTTGATGCACGTCAACAGCACATCAGAGGCAGGTGGATTTGTGAGTTCAAATCCAGTCTGGTCCACAGAGAATTTCATTCATGTTGATAAAGGACCCATTGAAATCGTAGGGCAGAGCAATAAGTTCAAGGTAACAAAGTGAAAAGCTCACACCAACATGGTTCCTCACCAATACTATGTAGATCAAAGAACCACTGTCAAATTCCAGACATACACTCTACAGTGAAGAGCGGAGCGGAGCACCAGCTACCTGAAAGGCTATTATTAAACCTCCTGCAGAACACACTGCAGCGGCAGGCCAGCCTCTGTGAGTTCCAGGCCAGTCTGCTCTACAGAGTTCTAGGCTGCCCCAAACAATCACACCGTTCTTCCCTTTCCAGCTGAGTACAGTGTGAAATGAGATTATCCTCATATACGTCAACCAAAACCTGCCAAAGGCTCGACACAAAAAGAGACTCCAGCCATCTAAGAAGTCAGATTCTAATGAGCCCTGGAAAATGCCCCTTTAACTGAAAATAAAATAATGTGTGTGTGTGTGTTTGTGTGTGTGTGTTTACACAGTCAAAGAATGGAGCTGTGTGAGAATTCTGAGAACCTGTGAGAAAACTCCAAGAAAACAAGAGCCTGGGTCCTCTGTCCTTTCTAAATTTGGGTTTGTTCTTGGAATGTGCTTTTGCGCCCCTCCTGGGTGTTGAAAACAGGAGTGGGTTCACCTCAGATTACCTAATGTCTAATGTTTATTACTCAAAGAATGTTTTCCTGCCAGGGCAGTGGTGGTGCACCCCAGAACCTGGGGAGCAGAGGCAAGTGGATCTGAGTTCCAGGACAGCCAGGGTTACACAGAAAAACCCTGTCTTGAAAACCAAAACAAACAAGTTCCCAAGTATGGCCTTTCCTGAGTTTGTATACAGCTTGAAGTCATGGGACCCTGCTTAAACCTCAGAATATAAACTGTCTGATGCTCTAAATAAAGTAGGCAACTGCCTGAGACTTTAGTTCACCTCGTTTTTAGGTTCTACTCTCCCAGGTTCACGCCACCAACTACAGTGGTGACCCATGTGTACACACACACACACACACACACACATACACACACACACACACACACTAATTAAAATGTTATGGTTCTTAATCTAAATGTAAAGAGCGGGTAAAACGGCTCAGTCAGTAAGAGCAGGGGTGTCAGCCCAGCAACCTGAGCATGATTCCTGGAACTCGTGTATGTGGAGAGAAGCAGCACACACACACACACACACACACACACACACACACACACACACACACACAGAGTATTATTTTACACATAAGGAGTTCCCGACAAAAAGTCTGAGAGGTATTAATCCAAACAGAGGCCCTGGAGACACAGCAGAAGCAGCTGAAGAGGTCGATTTCGGCCCGGCCGGCCCAGGCTGCGGCACCCACCTCCACTTGTGTAGACCTCCAGCTGCCGGTTGATGTTGGACTTGTCTACCAGAGAGTGAAGGACATTGAGGACGCTGTGCACATTCCAGATCTTAGGGTTGGACCTGAGGAAGTCAATCTCCTCCTCTGACTTCTTGGCAGTCTTGCAGCGGTACTGGCTAAAGGACTGGAACTGTGGAGGAGGAAGAGGAAGATGTGGCAAGGGCAGAGAGCCAGTACAGTCCTGGGCTGAGAAGGAAGTGGCTCGGGCTTTATTAAATAACTGCCCACGGGCGGGAAGGACAGCTATTCAGCTCAGGGGGCCTCACACTCTCAGTGCTCCGGCTTTTGCCTAAGTGCCAGGATGAAGACAAGGCGTGTGTTTTCAAGTCACAGCAAATGGCACAGTAAAGCACGACCCCGTTATGCAATGACAGCTCCATACACACAGATTCATATAAATCCTATGCACCGACAAGCAGACACTTCCATGCCATCTGAGGTTTGAAAAGACTAATGAAACCCCACCCAAAAGGCCAGTGGCGGTGGCACAGCCTTTAATCCCAGCACTTGAGGCAGAAGGCAGATCTCTGTAAGTTCAAGGTCAGTCAGAGCTACATAGTAAAACCCCATCTCAAGGAAACAACAACAACAAAAAAAAAGTGTTGTGGAATATTATTTTAAGATGTGTTACATTTAGCCGGGCGGTGGTAGCGCATGCCTTTAATCCCAGCACTCAGGAGGCAGAGGCAGGCGGATCTCTGTGAGTTCGAGGCCAGCCTGGGCTACCAAGTGAGTTCCAGGAAAGGCGCAAAGCTACACAGAGAAGCCCTGTCTGGGGGGTGGGGGGAGGAGATGTGTTACATTTGTTCATGCTATGGAATATTTGTTTAATAATGTAAAGATGTGTTGCATTCTTTTATGTTGCATTTGTTTAACTCTGTGATGTGGTGGTGATATTGTGTTCTCCAAAATATTGTGCACCCTAATAAACTTATCTGGGGTCAGAGAACAGAACAGCCACTAGATATAGAGGCCAGAAAATGGTGGCACACACACCTTTAATCCTATCACTTGGGAGGCAGAGATCCACCCTGATCTCTGTGAGTTTAAAGCCACACTGGAAACAGCCAGGCATGGTGACTCACGCCTTTAATCCCAGGATGTGATAGCAGAAAGCAGAAAGGCGTGAGGACCAGGAACTAGAGCTGGTTAAGCTTTTAGGCCTTGGAGCATCAGCTCAGCTGAGATCCATTCCAGATGAGGACTCGGAGGCTTCCAGTCTGAGGAAACAGGATAAGCTGAGGAACTGGCGAGGTGAGGAAGCTGTGGCTTGTTCTGCTTCTCTGATCTTCCAGCATTCACCCTAATACCTGACTTCAGGTTTGATTTTATTAATATGTCCTTTTTAAGATTCCTGCTACATTGTGAAGCTGTGATACTTTGTCTGAAACACTTGATGGTCTAATAAAGAACTGAACGGCCAATAGCAAGGCAGGAGAAAGGACAGGTGGAGCTGGCAGGCAGAGAGAATATACAGAAGGAGAATTCTGGGAGATCAGAATTCTCAGAAGGGAGATCAAGGAACGAGAAAAGGAATGAGAAAAGGAAGGAATGAGAGAAAAAGGGGCAAGCCACACAGCCAAACATGGATTAAGAAGAAAAGTATACAGAAATAAGAGAAAGGTAAAAGCCCAGAGGCAAAAGGGAGACAGGCTAATTTAAGAAAAGCTGGCTAGAAACAAGCCAAGCTAAGGCTGGGCATCCATAAGTAAGAATTAAGTCTCTGTGTATGATTTATTTGGGAGCAAAGACTAAAAACAACCAACAAAAGAGTATTGAGGAAGGGCCATGTCCTTTGTGTCTACTGCCTTGGCCAGGAACTTTCACAGGCCCTCCCTGATCCTCCTAGTCAGTCTCTGGATTAGAAAGCCCCTTAAGAAAAGAACACCAGCTAAGCTAAGGAATTATGCTTATCTTAAGAAGGATAAAGCTCAACCAGGATTCTCCTCCACTCCCAAGCCAACAGGACAGCCAACAATCTGAAAATATTCCGAGAGGCTGAGACAGCTGAGAAGTCAGGAAGGCCAAGTAAGGTGAGTGTGGCCTGAGACTTGCACTGGTGCCTCCCTTAGGGCAAGAAGCCTCTCTCTCAAAGAGCCTGAAGGGGTTTTCATCCACCACAATCACCAACCCTGTGTACTCAAAGGCTCCCTGGCCTGTGGCATTCAAATACCTTAAGACACTCAAATACCTTCAGGCCAGGCTGGCACACGCCTTTAGTCCTGGCACTTGGGAGGCAGAGGTAGGCAGATCCATGATCACAGACTGAGCACCAGGATAGCCAAGGTTACACAGAGAAACCCTGTCTTGGGGGAAGGAAAAAAAAAAAAAAAGATACTGGAGCTGGAGAGATGGCTCAGCGGTTTAGAGCACCGGCTGCTCTTATAGAGGACCGTGGTTCAATTCCCAGCACCCAACGTGGCCGCTCATAACTGTCTGTAACTCCAGTTCCTGGGGATCCAACACCCTCATACTAATGCACATAAAATAAAGTTAAATTAAAAAAAAAAAAAAAAGATACTAATTTCTAACCCGGTCTGTAATCCCAGAACATGGAGAAGAGGCAGAAGTTTGAGGATAGCCTGGGCTACATGAGACACTATGTCAAAGCAAATTAAAACAAAGACACTGACTTCCCCTGAATTGTTGTAATTTTAAAGTTTTTTGAGACAACACGGCCTGGAGCTTGCTATAATCCTCTGCCCCTCCGTCCCAAGTCCTGGACTTCCAAGCGTGAGCCACCATGGCCAGCAATGTATCTGCTGGTCAGATGACTCGAATCTGGAAAAGGATCGTGACGACTCTGACCACGTAAGGAACACGCACTAGCTGTTCTGTGACTAAGCACTGCATGTGCAGGGCCTCAGGAATCTTCCCAGCACCCCTGTGCTCAGAGACAGGAAGCCTGCACGACCCACCCGACATCAACAGTGACACTGAACTTCTACCCCCAGGCTACACATTGTGACCGCACTTTACACCTGGCCACATTCTCAGTGCACCTCACCAAGAGAGCCCTGAGGCAACAGACGTGTCCTTCCTGATAAGCAGTGTTACTGCATTAGACCCAGCACATTGCAGGTAAACACCATGATCAAGATACCCCTTTATCTCAACACTTGAGAGACAGAGGCAAGGGGATCGCTGAATTCAAGGCCAGCCTGGTCTATGAATCCAAACGTTTCTGTTTGATGGGTGAGAAAGACTAGTGAAAATTTAAACAAAGTCAGGTACTGAGACACGAGGCAGCCCTCAGTCTAGAACCTACTTCCACCTGACTCCAAAGCCTGAAGTGTGTGACTGCTAGGCCAGTCCCTGAAGTCAGAAAAGTACTGGGTAATGAAGGTCAAGCCCAAGACTTCCAAGTTCGTATCTGGAATTCTCAGGCTTCACTGCTCTCTTCAGAAAACCCGGGGCCCAGTACCACACTGGAGACGACAGTGTCACACACCCAGTACCACACTGGAGACGACAGTGTCGCACACCCAGTACCACACTGGAGACGACAGTGTCGCACACCCAGTACCACACTGGAGACGACAGTGTCACACACTCAGTACCACACTGGAGACGACAGTGTCACACAAATGGACAATGGCCATGGCTGCTCTCTGTGGGAATTACTTTTTTCAAGGTAAGGCCGCGGCTGAACAGGTACCTGGTAGATGAACTCATCAATGATGTCCCAGAGCCACTGGTTGGGGAGTTCCAGAGGAGCAGGTCCATCAGCATCTGTAGAGATCACAAGAAAATCAGATTGCAGAATTTGCCTGTTGGAGCAGGGCTAGAGTACTCTTCATAATCTCCCTCACCAGAGCACTATAAACCACAAGACGTCCCTTCTTCCCAACTGCACACTGAAATCCAGTGAAGAGCTGGGTGCCCTAAAACCACCCGTGGACAAACGTGAGACTTACTGAGGATGTAGTTGAAGAGGTTGCAGTAGTTGTAATAGGATTCGAACCTCTGCTCTAAAGACGGTCCCCCCTGGAAAGAGAACAGGGATATCAGGGCACACATATGAAGTTTAAGTGCTTTGCCCGTGGTCTACCATGACGGCTGAGAAATGAGGTCTGTCCTCTCGCTGTATGTGAGAGCACAGACGGGAGAGGAGAGGAACACTACCCTGACTGAACGTGAGGTCAAGGCCAAGTTTGATAGCCACAGATTACAGCCAACACTCACAGCAGGCATGCAGATCAGGAGAAGAGACACGCAGAGACAGGGAAGGTACTTTAGGAGCTGTGGCCCTAACAAAGGGGAAGAGGTAGCATTAGAGCATTTGAAGGTCAGGGGTCAAAGGAGACAACACAGCATTGGGCTACCAAGAGTTTCCAGTACCAGACAGTGAGTTCAGGGGACAGCCAAGCCCATGAACCACCGGTCCACAAAGTTGGAACACCCACTCACTAGTATCGTTTATGGCTCCTAAAAAGGCACAGATGGACAGATTAAAGTTACCATGTCCCCAAATTCTACAGTATTTATTATCTGGTCCCTCACAAAGGTTGCTAACCCTGGTTCAGATTCTCTTGAGCTGGGGAACACAGTGAACAACATGTTTGTGATGGAGTAGCAAGAACTGCCCTGTATTGACAACCCTGCCACTACCATGTGGGTCTGACAAGGTATTTAATTAGGGCTAGTCATTGTTAAACAAGATCGTGTTGAGTCCAGTGTGGTGATGATGACCACAATTCCAGCAGAAGGGAGGGTGAGCCAAGACAAGGTCAAGGCCAGTCTAGGCTACAAAGAGCTTTACTCAAAAAAGAAAAGGGGTAAAAGGTAAGGTATTTTATATCAAAAATTATGTTCATCCAAGACTGGGCCAGCCTGGTCCACATACTGAGTTCCAACCACAGCTACACAATTAAACTCTATCTCTTAAAAAAAAAAAAAAAAAAAAAAGTCATCTAATCATTCAAAGAAAAATCTCTCTCCAGGGTTTTAAAACTGGTCACACTCAGTACCAGTCAGGAACCTAGCAAAAATGAACTGCTAAGTGTCTAGTCTGTAGACCAGAGAGAAGAAATGAAGTCCAGTTACACCCCATCTTCCCTAAGTAGCCATACACCCCATGGCTGGACTTGAGCATTAACGGCAGTTAAGGAGCCTGGCTTTCTCTCAGGTAAAGTAGCAGAGATCCCACTGGGACGCCGGCTGTCAGCCCCAGAAACTCCTCCAGCTGCCATTGCTGGTGGCTCCCACAGCCAGGACAGGAGCTCCGGGCAGATCAAGCGGTCCTAAGGACTGAGGAGGAGTCACTGAGAGTGAAGCCAGGTTTCCTTAGGTGGGGACTCTTCCAAAGGGTCTCCTTCACTGACACATGCTCAAACAATGACTGTGTCATTGGTGACACATCAGACATCACTCCAGGAACTGGGTGACAGCAGTGAGCAGGACAGAGCCCAGTCCCAGTGGGCTAACACTCCGGTGGGAAAAGCGAAGAGACCCCAACGAGCCAACACCACAGTGTGCTAGGGATCCAGGAGGGAGGGGACAGTCACAGGGAATCAAACTGGCAAACGTGCCAGCCAGATGCAGAAGGGCCGTGGACCTAACCTGGCATTTCCTAAGCAGGATGGACTATAGGGAACATATCAGTGTAAGTCCCCGGGAAGAAGCACTGGGATGGTGGAGACACTAAGGATGGACAAGTGCAAGTGTCTACAACAGATGCCAACTCTCTGGGTCAAACTACTCTTTTGCCTTTCTTCAAAAAAGTGCAGTGGTGGCGCATGCCTTTAATCCCAGCACTCGGGAGGCAGAGGCAGGTGGATCTCTGTGAGTTCGAGGCCAGCCTGGGCTACAGAGTGAGTTCCAGGGCAGCTGGAGCTACCAGAGAAACCCTGTCTTGAAGAGAAAAAAAAAAAAAACAAAACAAAAAACCAAACAACCAGTTGGAGGCTGGAGAAATGTTTAGTGGTTAAGAACACTTGTTCTTGCAGAGGACCAGGGTTTGATTCCCAGCACGCACATGCTGGCTCACAACTGTCTGTAACTCCAGTTCCAAGGAATCTGATGCCCTCTTCTGACCTCTTCAAGCACCAGGCACACACACGGCACACAGACATACATGTAAGCAAAACACGCACATAAAATAAATATAAAAAGAAACACCAACAAACACCAACCAAGCACCTTTAGACATGGAACAAATACAACGTGTGACCGTATTAGACATGAAACTGGCAGGACAGTTTACAGACGCACTACAGTAACACCAACATTAGTGCAAACACTCACGCTGACTTTGGCGTATATGTGCCTGTAGTAC
The DNA here is from genome assembly GCF_049852395.1 of Peromyscus maniculatus bairdii. Taxonomy (NCBI): domain Eukaryota; kingdom Metazoa; phylum Chordata; class Mammalia; order Rodentia; family Cricetidae; genus Peromyscus; species Peromyscus maniculatus. The sequence continues at coordinate 48,389,286 of NC_134871.1, read as the reverse complement.
AATTCTTTGTACAGGATCAGGAAGACAGCATCTAGAAGACACAGCCAAAGGGCACTTCGTTAGTCTACAAACCGACCGTTATCTCCTGCAGCTGCAGCCTTTCAGTGTAGGGCAGAGGTGACCTAGAAGGCAGACTCCTAAACCACTGGTTCTCAACCTTCCTGACCTTCGACCCTTTAACACAGTTCTTGTTGTGGTGACCCCCAACCATAAAATTATTTCGCTGCTACTTCGTAACTGTAATTTTGCTACTGTTATGAATTGTAACGCAAACATCTGTGTTCCCTGATGGTCTTAGAAGCTAACCCTGTGAAAGGTAGTTCAACCCTTCTCAAGGGGCTGCTACTCACAGGTTGAAAACTGCTGTTCTAAAATTCTTAAGCTTGTGTCTCAAGAACCTATGCACCCAGCCAGGGTGGTGCACGCCTCTAGTCCCAGCACTTGAGAGGCTAGGGCAGGGAGACCTCTGAGTTTGAGGTCAGTCTGTCCTACACAGTGAATTCCAGGTAAGCCTGGGCTACACACGATGAGAGCCTGTCTCAACAAAAAGATTGTACACACCCACAGAAAATTATGCTCCATTCTACTGTTAACCTCCTGGCCATCTGTCCCTTCTCTCCCTCTCTGAGGCAGGTATCACCATGTTATCACTGGCTTTAAACGGATCCTCACCACACAGGAAAAGAAAGTGAAAGGTGAGGGGCTAGGAAGCCCAAACCAAAGCGACTCAAAGACCACCCACCCCAAAAAGAGGGAAAAGAAAACTCCTTATCTGGGAATGCTCAAATTATAGTGTTCTCTAACCACACAGTTTTGCTAAAAACCTACATCTTAAACTCTAGGGAAATAAAATGCAAAGTGAAACACATACACACATACAGGCTGACCGGATGGTGGGACACACCTTTAATCCCAGCAGGCAGGAGGCAGAGGCAGGGGGATCTCTGTGAATTAGAGCCTGGTCTACAGAGTGAGGCACAGGGCAGCCAGGGCCGTTACACAGAGAAACCCTGTCTGGAAAAGCAAAAAAGAAAAAAAAGAAAGAAACACACAAGCTCCCTCGGCCTGTCTGATGATATCTGCTATCCAGCACAAGTGAGACACAGATTTATACCTACCGTTGCCAACCTGGGGTGCAATGGCTTCCGCCTCGGGCCATGGTGTATTCTTGAAGAATCTTTCCGTTAGCTTGGTCCAGCTGAAAGTCAAGCAAAAACAATTCACAACTCCAAAACAAAGATTCAGGACCCAACCCTCAAATATTATGTATGGGACTGAGAACATAGAAGATATCACAGAAACAGAGCCTGAGCCCTCCAAACCTATGATTTTCCTCAACCTGGCCCTCTTCCGGCCCTCAGCAATGTGGGAACAGAGTTAAACTCCTGTTAGCTGATCCAATAGGTGTCTGATCATTTGCACACACAACCCATCCTCCCAGAACTTGCTTGAAATATCTGCTGTCTCATCCCTAACTGACCTGTCTTATATCTAGCATCCATGATTATCAGGGCATCCCCTCACCACTACTCTGTGGAGCTTGGTCTGTGCTGGCATGCATTGGGAGGTTGTACAGTTCAGAAACTAGGCTCTGGGGTCAAGAGTGTGCAGGTTCAGAACAAAGCACATGCACATTGCTAGCTATGATTCATTTCTATGATGTTTTCTCTACTTCATAAAGGGAAAAACCATAGAACTTATATTATGGGATTACTGTTACAGGTAAAGTAGTAGACACAAAAAGTACTCCAACACTGCTCGGCATACATGAGAATATGCTAACAGCTACTACTATCATTATTAGTAATGACATTATTTTAGATTTGAACCTTTTTTGTCTGCGGAATACAAAGTCTAGAGCTAATTAGTATGCCTCTACCCCAGTGGTTCTCAACCTGTGGGTCAAAACCCCTTTGACAAACCTCTATCTGCAAAAACACTTACATTACAATCAAAACAACAGCAAAATTACAGTTATGAAGTAGCAATGTTAATCAATTTATGGTTGGGGGTCAGCACAACATGAGTTGTGTGTTAACGGGTTGCAGCATTAGGAAGGTTGAGTCCAAAGGAGTCATAACAACATAGTAAAACCATCTCCAAAACCAAAAAACCATAAGCCCTACACACACACACACACACACACACACACACACACACACACACACAATTGCACATTACTCATCTTGTAGGTGCTGCATCTCCAGGCCAGTCCCACTCAGAGACACAGTCTTACGGTCCATACCTGTTCTCATAAATGTCCTGGATCTCATACACCTTCTGGTCAATGACATCACTGGAGACACGGCTGGCCTGAAGCTCATACACTTTCTGGTCAATCAAATCTGAGACAGTTTTGTGGAAGTACTGGATGAAATTCTTGATCACTTCAGGAATCACCTGATAGGTCTGCTGCTCGTACTGCCGTTCATAGGCAAGGTCCTGCTTTGGGTCTCCTAGAGGATGGATACAATAAAAACTGCAGAGTGCTTGCAAGCTCATATATATGATGGACCAGAAGGGCAGGGCCACCCACAGGGCTGGGAGTATAGTTCAATCTTAATCACAGAATGCTTGCCCAGCACGAGCAAGGGCCTAAATTCAATCTGAGGCTGGGGTCGGGGTGGGTCAGGGTGGATAGGCACAGAAACATGCATTTCATCCCAAACTAAACTCAGATCTACACAAACCAGTATAATTTCCCTTTAAACATTTAGAGATATAAACTCTCCCCAAGTCACCTTCAATCCCATCCCACCGTATTGTTCCTTCACAACAATTACCATCAAAGATATTTCTTAATTGGCATGGCTGTGTACACCTTTAATCCCCGCACTCAGGAGGCAGAGGCAGGTGGTTCGTTAAGGCCAGCCTGGTCTACATAGTAAATTCCAGGATAGCCAGAACTCTGTCTCAAAAAACAAAACAAAAAACCAACAAAAAAAGAAAAAGAAAAGAAACTCATTTCCTAAGTAAGTAACTCATGGCAAGCTACTCAGTCTCCTTCCTCAGTTTTTTTCACGTTTAAAGAGACATTAACATATACTTTGTAAAACTACTTTAAGGGTCTGAATAAAACATTTAATAGAATGTACCCTGAGCAATGCATGCCACTTGGTGCATAATCTCAAAGTCACTGTAGCATTTCAGTAAACTTCAAAAGCCTCCCTAGAGTATTTTACATGGACTTGGTTTGAATCAAGTACATTTTTCACACCAAGATTTTTCTTCCTCGGGGCTGGGGTGTGGGTCACATGGTAGAGTGTATGCAGGGTGCACCAGACCCCAAGTTCAATATCCAGTCCAAAACAGTAAATCCACAAAGGTTTTTCAACTTCGACTGATGGTTTGGGCAAGGAGGGTTGTGGGTGTGGCTCAGAGCCGCCTGCCTAGACTCTTGGGGCTCTGGGTTCCATTCCCAGCGTGTCAAATAAGATCACCCACAAGTAAAGAAAACCCAGCCAGGCCAGTTTTCCTCCTCTCCTGACACCGGCAGGAAGACCACAAAAAAGGCCTGATTTATTAGGCTCTTGCACCACCCTACCACTCAGGCCTAATGGCCGACTCCAGACCTGGCCCATCAACGAGTAGTTTTTACCAGGTCCCTGTCGGAATCAATGTTGAGACATTAAAAAAGGTGCCAACATCTGGAGGCACTGAGCCCAGGGGGGACAAATTCAAGGTCTCACCTGTGTGCATATCATAGTCGCCCGGGTAGGCATAGGGATCGTATGCAGCCTGCAAGGAAAAACACTAAGTCAGGAGGAATGCACGCCAAGCGAGGACTCCAAAATGCTCGTCCTCGGGCGCGCACGTCAAGCAGGAGGCTGATGACCCTACGCAGATTAAGACAGTCCCCACCTCGGAGGGATTCGCGCGTGTGCGAGAAGTGGGAGGCGCGGGCGACGACGGCCCACGGTTACCGGGGGAGTAAGATAAGGCAAGCTCGGTGTGCGCGCGTCTGCAGCAGACGCGGCTCAGCTCCAAACACCCTTCCGCCCGCCTCGGGCTGCGACGACACGCGGGGACACACGCCGAGCAGAGGGACCGGAGAGGAGGGCCGGAGCCCGATCTGGACGCCGCCTCACCTCGGGGGCAGATCCCACAGCGCCAGGTGCCCGACGCGGAGCCCGCCGTGCGCACGTTTCCCCACTTACCTCAGACTCGTAGTCATCAGCGGGGTAGGACATGGCTACGCCGCTCCAGAACTCCGCGGGAGAGAGCGGAAGACGTGCTCAGCGCCGGGCTGTCGGGACCGGAAGTCCCGCCCAGCCCAAGCCCTTGCCGGAAGCCCTTCCGGGGCGGCCGAGGAGCTGATGTGGCTTTGATCGGAAGGACGGAGCGCGTAGGCCAGCGGAGACCCTCCCTCCTCCTAGGGGAGCTTTGCAAAGGACGTGGTTCGCGCAGAAATGGGGACCGGCGGGAGATCTGTGTAAAGGGGAAGCCTAGAGGGCCTGCTGGATCGCGGCTGCGCTCTCGTGGGTGGCGGGGGCGCGAGGTTCGCAGCAAGTTCCAGGATGCCCCGGGTTTAGCGATTTCCAGGCCATTGTGGTTATGGAGCAGGATCACTGCGAGGCTCTCTGTGGCTGGACCGGTGTTGCTGCGTGGTGATGCCTTCTACTCAAAGCATTTAGAATTGCCATAATCCTCCCTGACTCCTCGAGGCTTCAGGTCTGATTTTTTTTAACACAGAGGGTTTAATAAAGATTTTACTTTTAAAATTACTTTTATTCGCGCGCACGCGTGTGTGAGTGATGCACAGAGGGCGTCAATCCTCTGGAGTTACAGCTGATTGTGAACTCACCTCTGGGGGGGGGCGGAAGTGAAATTTAGGTCTTCTACAAGAGTAGCAAGCATTCCTTAACTGCTGAGCCATCTCTCCAGCCCCAAGATTTCTTATTTGTTTGTTTGTTTGTCTATTTTTGACACAGGGTCTCTCGGGAAGCAGAGACAGGTGGATCTCTGAGTTCCAGGCCAGCTTGGTCTTCAGAGTGAGTTCCATAATGGAACTCACTCTAAGACCCTTCCGGGGTCTTTGAGGGAGTTAAAGAATAAATAATTGGAACTTTTTGCTCAAATTTCTAAAGGTCTTATTGTTGTGCCCAGATCGTGACCCCCAGAGAGACCACCAAAGACGAGCATGCCGGAATGCAAAAGCAAGGTTTAATTCTGGATATCCAAAAGCAATACAAGCCTAGGCAGGGACTTCGTCCAATACATCCAACACAGTGGAGGCTGGAGGAAGCGCCCACCTGTCTGCAAGCTCAGTTTTTAAAGGGAAAAGTCACAAGGTTACATCATTTAGGGGTGCTAGTAGGGGTACAATTCTGATTGGCTCGCTTCTAGGGACTTCTAGAAATTACTTCTAAGGGAGTGGTTGCCTGCCACCATTTCTCATTGGCTGCCCTCAGGTGGAGGCATTTCTGTGATCAGTTACCCTGGAAACCAGGGAGAGGACATTCCATAGTCTGGCAGGCATTACCTCGTGACTATCTTGTGGCTCTGTACTTTTACACTTCCTGGTTTCTGGAATCTGAACTGACTGGTCTCAGTAACTTCTGGCCTGTTCCAGTAACTTATGGCCTGTAGCTAAAAGGAGCAGTCTTAGGCCTTTAGTTTTGGGGTGAGAGCATTTTGGTCTTATTTTGGTTCCACATTTCCCCCTTCTCATGTGCCTAATGGAACCCAATCATGGGTTTTGGACAGTTAGCTCCTAAGTATCCCTCTCTAATAATGGCCATGTATAGTTAGACATCTTGTCCCTATGCCAGGGGGTTTTCTTTTGACCCAGCATTTCAGCCTTTTCTGAACAGGGAATATGGGTGACGTTCTCTTCTGGAACTGCTTCGAGCTGGCATTGGGGCGCCGATATCAGGGGGCCCCAAAAGGCTGAAAAGCTAGTCAAAGACTGGGCAAGGGGGCATTTGTCAGAAGCATGTAGCTGCCTGACCCCATAGGGACAGACAGGGAAGAACCATGTTAGCTGGGCTGGTCCACGTCAGCTTTTAGCAAGTTTGGAGCTCACAGTCATCTCGAGCAGTGGAGTCAGCGACTGAAACCTGGAGGTGACTGCCAGCTGAGTAGAAATCTGTTGAGACAAATTTAAACTAGGAACAGAAGTTAAAATTTATGAACTTATTTGGAACCCTTAGGTCCATACCCTTAGTAATGGGAAAAACAGTAGTCCCAAGACCAGGAGAGAGGAAAAATACCATCTTTAGGAATACTTATCTGGGGTCCTTTCAACCTCTGTGAAATGGGTCTAGGTTTTTATGGCTCTTTTGATCCTTTGAGGCCTACTTACAAAATGACATAAAAGTTTTAGATACATTAGTATTACCAATCTGTACTGAAATACATATTGTAGACAAAACAGGTAATGGGTATCTTGTAAAACAGCAGAAGTGGACTCATACCTTTGAGTCCCAACAAGAACTACAGATTTGGGTTAAAAGCTTGTGCATTTTCCTTCTGTCCAGAAAGCCAGGTATAAATTGGACAGAGATTTTTGACCTGATGAGAAGCACTTTTAGGTTTACATTTAGACATCCAAAATGTTGAGCTTGTGACTGAATAGTAAGTAGTCATTGCTCTACCAGCTCATCAGGGCTCCTAAATGTTAAGCTCTAAACCATAGAACAGGAGAGTAATCTGAAACATATCTCATTTTGGACTCATATCTGAACCTTTATGACTTACTTAAACTTTTGTATCTTAGAACATTTTCCTAAAAGTGAGCTAACAAGCTAGCTATAGCCTTGCAGAAGGATCTGGTTGATGCTGCCATGCTGACAAAGTTAGAGCTAGCCCAGCCATCAGTACTATCAGAAATCTGAGAAGGATAAACTATATCTGAGTGCAGACCAAGAAGCTTCCAATCCTATAAATTACAGGGATCAATCCCTACCCAGGTCTCCATATGTTGGAGGCACCAGTCAGAACAGTATCAATCTTCTTCCGCCATCAGGTCCATAAGGCAGAGTATTTTTCCTGTGGAATAGGGACATGGAAGACTGACCTTGATCACGCAAAAGGGTGCAATCAATTCCAGTGTCCTACTGCTTGTCCACAGTCTGGGCTGGGTCCTGGCGGCAGGCGTTTCACTGGGGCATCTTGCCCTGTGGTCAGCGTTGTCATATTTCAGGCAGAGACGTTGTGGTGCCTCGTACGTAATCTTCTTTGGAGACCTTGGGTCACTGCTAGGATCTGGAAGCCTGTCTGATATAGTAAGCTTTTAGATCAACATTTAAATGCCATATTCTGCAGATCTCTGAAGTATGAGGGCTGTCCAGGCATATCTGAATAGACAAACTTTGTTTCTAATTACTTGTTTAAAGCTCAACCCTAAAAACATATGCAAGAGACTGAGTAAATGAGTAAACTTACATCAGTACTTACTTACCCTGACTACAATTAAAAAAACATGATTACTTATGACTGACTATTTATGTTCTCTAACAGTCTACAATAAGTAGCCTAAAAACAATGCTTTTAAGTTGAAGCTCTTCTAGCATCAAATACAGGTTCAGTGAGGAAACCAAAACAAAATATCATTATACAACATTCTTAAGCCTGAACGTACCTTGGGTAAGAAGAAACATTTTTTTTAAGCCATTGGTTTTTAACTATAAAAACTGTTCTTAAAAGACTGATATCTTTCAAATGTCTTCCACCACTGCAACTAGACTCTTTTTGGAACTCTAGTCCTGCCATACATTTGCAAACCTCAGCTGTTTCCTATGATTCCTTTATGTTGCAAAGTTTGGCTGCCAGAGCAAGGTATATTCCTGTGAATAAAAGCATCGATGTGCAGCTTTAATATTAATCAAATACCTTATTTATTAAACATATGTTGCCATCTATTTAAATTCTCTAGAAACTTGCTGTTGAACACTTGGTAAAGACATAAGTATTAGGTGTTAACCCGAGTAGATCTTTATAACCAGCCAAGATGGAGGGAGCCACGTGGTTGCTGTTTAAAGCTCATTTTTCTAAACAATAATTACTTGCACACATACACACAGTTGGATCCAAGTTACACACATACATACATACAGTTAAAGCTTGCTTACATTTTCAAGTCACATGCCTGTATACATACACACATAAGCAGTTTGCAGAATCATTAGCCATTCTTAAGATGAAAACCAACTTTTAAATTCAGTATTTGCAGTATAAGAAACCATAAAAGTTTACATCACATCCTCTCTGACTTTCTACAACCTTCCATGTACCTTCAGCCCATAACTTTGATCCCTCAGACATTTACTCTAGACAAATTTCACCTTTTCTTTTCCTTCAAAACAGAAACTCTTACCAAAGTCTTTCTTGTGATTTCCCTCAGTACTCTAGATTATATTGTAAAGTTACAATATTTTAAACAACAACAGAAATACATGCATATACCATAACAAGAATAACTCTCAATTTGCATTTGCATCCGCACTGTACCACAGACGAGAAACTGTTGGTGACATTCCATTCTTGGAGCCAGACCTAGATCAGGTTTTAGCCCCAGGGCAGGTCTTGGGAGCCCCACCCAACAGCATGGAAGAGGAGGACGGGGAAAGCGGGGGAAAGCATGCACCATGGAGACAAAAGATTGCTGTTAACCTCAGACCCTCAAGTACACGAGAATGGCAGACTGAAAGTGACTCCATGCCCTGGCTGGGCCCACAGACCTGTAGGCCACTCCTCAGCTGTGACCCTTGAGGGGCAGTTAGTTCTCCACCAGCCCCCTCACTGAGCTCCTTGAGGCTCCTGCTGGCTCCTGCCAGCTCTGCCCCATGTCCACACAGGAGCCCAGCCAGAACCTGCCCGCCATATCTGGGCCCCACAGTGCTCACAGCCCGCTCTAGCACAAAGCCATGCCTAGTTCCCATGCAGCCAAGCCTCTACTCCACAGCTTTTTGAGCGAGCTGGGGCCCGAACCCGCTGCATCTAGGCCCCCGTGATGCTCACGGGCCGCCTAGCCCTCTCAGCGGCGCCCTGGGTCCCCGAAGTAGCAGCTGTGCAGCCGCAAGCTTTCTGCTGCCTGCTGCCTGCTGCCTGTGCTCTGGTCAGAGAGAGCAAGGAAGCAATGTTAGGTTAGTCTGTGCCAGTTCAACCACCAAAGGGGTCTCCATCCCTTCGGCTGGCAATCAGCCCACAAATCCCAATGCATACACAAGCTCAGGCATAAAACACTCACACATGTGGCCACAGTTCTCACACATGTATACATTTATGAAGGTATAACAAATAACACTGACGAACAAGATAGGCAGACAAAAAGGAAGAACAAGGGCCCTACAGATGGTCCAGGCAGACGAGAGTCCCGAGAGGGAGCCTCGATAATGCCAAAGACCTACAGATGGGACAGGGACAATTCAACAGAGTCTCCCGATCCCCAGATGGATCCAAACAGACGGACCCCTCATGGGCATCTCCCGATCCCCAGACGGATCCAAACAGACGGACCCCTCTCAGGCGTCCTAACAGACGGACCCCTCTCGGGCGTCCTATGACGGGGGGACCTGTAAGGACCCCCGCGTCCTGATGAGGGGTTGGAACGTCTTCCAACTCCTCCAGCGTCACCTTACAGGCGCGTCCGCCAAGGTGAGCCTGTCAGATTCAACCGCCGGCTTCGGATAAGAGAATGAAAGTAACAGGAAAACACAGACAAGAAAATGGAGCGCTCTTACCGATCGGTGCAGATGAACCTCCGGAGCTCTTAGGGGTCCCGGCGGGGGGTCTCTGGGGATCCCGGAGAGCCCCCAAATGTTGTGCCCAGATCGTGACCCCCAGAGAGAGACCACCAAAGACGAGCATGCCGGAATGCAAAAGCAAGGTTTAATTCTGGATATCCAAAAGCAATACAAGCCTAGGCAGGGACTTCGTCCAATACATCCAACACAGTGGAGGCTGGAGGAAGCGCCCACCTGTCTGCAAGCTCAGTTTTTAAAGGGAAAAGTCACAAGGTTACATCATTTAGGGGTGCTAGTAGGGGTACAATTCTGATTGGCTCGCTTCTAGGGACTTCTAGAAATTACTTCTAAGGGAGTGGTTGCCTGCCACCATTTCTCATTGGCTGCCCTCAGGTGGAGGCATTTCTGTGATCAGTTACCCTGGAAACCAGGGAGAGGACATTCCATAGTCTGGCAGGCATTACCTCGTGACTATCTTGTGGCTCTGTACTTTTACACTTCCTGGTTTCTGGAATCTGAACTGACTGGTCTCAGTAACTTCTGGCCTGTTCCAGTAACTTATGGCCTGTAGCTAAAAGGAGCAGTCTTAGGCCTTTAGTTTTGGGGTGAGAGCATTTTGGTCTTATTTTGGTTCCACATTATAATGAAAAAACCATGAGCCAGATATCGGGGTAAATGCTGAAAGATCAGAGAGACAAAAGAACAAACCACTGCCACATCTTACCTCTAGGACTCCCCAACATGAAAAAGCAAATAATTAAACAGTTTTCCTTAGTTATGATAAAAAGTAAATTAGGCATAAAACTCTAGACCCACAAAAATAGATAATAAAAAATATTCTCTACTTTTGCCAAATACAAATGAACTGGATATTGTAACTATAATTCTTACTTGATAACTGTTTTGTTGTATATAATTTTACTATGTTGAACTGAAAACCTTTTTTTATTTAGACAAAAAGGGAGAAATGCTGTGGAGTAATCCGTCTGTACACTGTGAAAATGTGTTCCTCTTATTGTTAATAAAAAGCTGATTGGCCAATAGCTAGGCAGGATTTTGGGGGCAGAATGCATTCTGGGAAGAAGAAGGGTGGAGTCTTGGAGGTCCTGAAGAGATGTAGAGAAGAGCAAGATGGACGTGTGGTATTGAAGAAGGTGCGAAGGGATGCCAAGTGGCAGAGGGTAGATAAGAACTGTGGGTTAATTTAAATATAAAAGTTAGCTAGTAACCATCTAGCTATCGGCTGAGCATTTATAATTAATAATAAGTCCCTGAATGGTTATTTGGGGGCAGCCACGGAGACACAGAGAAACTCCGCCCGCATTCCAGGACAGCTGAGAGTTGCACAGGGAAATCCAGTCTTGAAAAAAAAGTTTGATGCTGAAAAAAAAAATTAAGGGGTTGAGGATTTAGCTCAGTGGTAGAGCGCTTGCCTAGCAAGCACAAGGCCCTGGGTTCGATCCTCAGCTCCAGAAAAAAAATTTTTTTTCCCGATCTAAACTAGATTCTAGAGGAAACAATTATTTTTGCATTTTCAGGTATAACAAATGTTGATGCTGGGCCTGGGGGTTCAAGCCTTTAATCCCAGCTACTCAAGCGTTTCTGGCAAGTTCAAGGCCTGCCTGGGATGTAAAGTGAGTTCAAACCCAGCCTGGTAAATGCAGTGAAACTCCTTCTCTTAACCACTGAGCCATCTCTCCAGCCCTGTGAAACTCCTTCTCAAAAAGTAAAAAGAAAGCCAGGGAAACACCTCAGAGGTGGCGCACTTACCTAACATGTGGCCAATCCTAAATTCAACCCCAGTGCTGAAGAGGAAGAAAGGGATACAAAAGAATTGTTTCAGATCCAGAAACAACCAGCATACTAAGCCAGAAAAAAAAGTAACTATGTAGCTACCACCACAGTGGTGGCCCACGACTTCAATCTCATTACTTGGAGAAACAGAAACAGGCAGATCTCTGAGTTTGAGGCCAGCCTGGTCTACAAAGTGAGTTCTAGGACAGCTGGTGCTACACAGAGAAACCCTGTCTCAAAAAAAAAAAAAAAAAAAAAAAAAAAAGTGTGTTTCAGAACATTTGCTTCCTAGGTTTTGAGAACTTTGGGTTGCTTCTGTTTTAATTTGGGGCGGGTTCTTATTCTGCACTCTGGCTGACCTGGTGCTTGCTATGTAGCCCAGGCTGGCCTCAAACTTGCGATAATCCTACTACATCAGCTTCTCCGGTGCTAGGATTACAGGTAGCTCAGGGCTTTACAGTTTCGTTTGTTGTGTCTTGTTATTTGGGATAAGGTCTCTCTGTGTAAGCCACGCTGGCCTCCAGCTTGTGGTTGTCTCAACTTCACAAGCTCCTGGGCTTTTAGGTGTGTACATTGAGGCCCAGCTTATTTTTTATTCTTCATGCAAGCGTCAATATCCCAAACTTAGATTCCCTGCTTATAACTACTTGCATATATTTCACCAACTTATTAGGCAGCACTTTTTACCTCTTCTAGAACACACACTTTAAAAAATATTTATTTGGAGCTGGAAAGGTGGCTCAGTGATTAAGAGCACTACTGGTTACTCTTCCAGAGGACCCTGGTTCAATTCCCAGCAACCACACCGGCAGCTCTCCGCTGTCTGTAACTGCAGCCCTAGGAGTTCCGATGTCTTCACACAGATACACATGCAGTCAAAACACCAATACACATAAGATGCATATAAACGCACTTTTAAAATAAATAAATAAATAAAAATCTAAAAAGACTTATTTTAATTTGTGAATGTGTGTGTGTTTATTTGCATGTTCATGCAGGTGCTTATGGGAGCCAGGAGAGGCTGTTAGAGGGTGAGAGGGTGAGCTGGAGTTACAGGCAGCAGCGAGCTGCCCAGGGTGCCAGGAACTGAACTCTGGTCCTTTGCAGAACAGGAAGCCCTCTACCGCGGAGCCATCTCTAGCCCCCAGATCACACACTTTAGAGGAATGCAGAACTAGACAATCATAAGAGCCCTCAAGGGTCCTTCCTCACTGGATGCTTTTTCTCATTTTCCTTTGTGGTGGCTTCCTTCTTATCCCTCCAGTCAGCTACTCTGTGGGCTTAGTCCCTAAGTCCCTTTTCTATCTGCCTGTCTACCTTAACTCCCTAGTAGTTTATGTGGTCCAGGAGGCTTGAGTACCACCTATACTAACTATCAATCTCTATCTTTACCCCAGACCCCACTAAAGAAGCTGGATCATGGGTTATGTAATTGGATATCAAAGGCACCTCAAAATTGGCATGTCCTAGCTAGGGCTGTAGCTTTGTGGTAAGGGCTTCCTAGCACATGTAAGGCTCTGGGTTTGATCCCTAACATCAATAATAATAGTAATAATAATGATGATGATAATAGGGCTGGAGAGATGGTTCAGTGGTTAAGAGCACCAACTGCTCTTCCAGAGGTCCTGAGTTCAATTCCCAGCAACCACATGGTGGCTCACAACCATCTGTAATGAGATCTGGTGCCCTCTTCTGGCCTGCTGGGACACATGCAGGCTGAATACTGGATACATAATAAATAAATAAATCTTTAAAAAATGATAATAATAATAATAATAATAGCCTGGCAGTAGTGGTGCATGCCTTTAATCCCAGCACTTGAGAGGCAGAGGCAGATCGTTGAGTTCAATGCTAGCCTGGTCTACAGAGCAAGTTCCAGGATAGCCAGGGCTATACAGAGAAACCTTGTCTCCAACATAATAATAATAATAACAACAACAACAACAATTCCAAATTAACCTTCTGACTTTCAGGTTCAACCCAGTTTCAACTACAGTTTTCCCTTCTCAGTTAAGGACAACTTTAGCCTTTCAGTTGCATATGGGGGTTCCTGCAAATGCTATGGCCAGCAGGAAAAATGAATAGCAAGGTAAGAGGTAAGAAGGGAAATCAGGTTCAGCACAACATGGCCAGTGCATGCTTACACTTCTAGAGTCTGACACTGGGCAGTTGATTTTAGACACATTTAAGTACAATACGATTTTGGAAAAAAGTTTCCTGGTGACAGTTATCTCAATCCCATGTGCACAATAAAGCTTTAGGCGTGACTACATCAAAACTTTTGGCAAAGTACATGTGACCTCTACCATGGAGATGGATTCTATAGTTCAAGAGCCTCTGGTCTGGTGTGGTCTGTGATCAAGATAGCACAGAGGTCACCAGGCTGTAAAGTACATGTGACATCTCCCCTAAGGATGGGTCTATTGACTGAGAAACAAAGCTAAAGGTAAAGGCCTAGGGAGGGGAAGTCTGGGGCAAAGATTCTGAGGGATTCGAGCCTCACCTTACAGGCTTTTAAGCGCATCCAGTCCCAGGCTTCTGAGGGGAAAAGAGGTCTACACATCCCTTGAAGAGATAAGCCTGTGTGCTTAACATTCCTGGTTTTCCTAGTGTTTCCACAGCCGGCCTCCCCTCCCCTCCCTCTCTCACACTCCATGTTCAAGGCATCTGCAAATCTTGCTGGCTCTACTTCCAGAAATAGTCCCATAAGCTAGGTCTCACCACCTTGTCTCCATCATTCTCCTCTACTCCGCCCGTTCATCTGCACTGTCATAGCTGCCTCCGCTCTCCTGCTTTCCTTTAAACCCTTATTTGTACAATTACATTTGAGTTGAGACTAGTTCCGTTGCTTGACGGCACATTAACTCGGCTTAGAAACACAGCTCTGGTGAGCAGATGAAAGCCCTGCACAGACTATGCGATCTTTCATCACAGGGGGGTTGATTTGTGCAAGGCTCCTTTGTAAATGGAAAAGCGGGACTTCAAAGGAGAAGGACCAGAGCAGCCTCGGGCTCCTGGAACAGGGCACTCTGCGGCTGAAATCCTGCTTTTTTTCTCTTGATCTTTTGCCTGGGGTTTGAGGTAGGAAATGCTCTGGTTTAGTTATATCCCGGCCTGGCTAGGCTTTGCAGACGGATGTGTGTGAGGCTCCTTTTTTCACAGGCATGAGGTTTGTTTGTAGTTCACCTCCTGCTCTGCTTGCTTCACTGCCCAGATCACTATCTCCGAAGCCCTACCCACCCCATCCTGCACTTGCACTTTGCCAGTCAGAGCCAGAAGCATCATTGTGGATCCTCCAGTATAGGCTTCATCAAACAAAATCTAAACTGAGGCACACTCTATAATAAAAAGGCCAGTGAAGGGGCAGGCTGTCTCCTTATTGCTTCCTACATTCTATCTTTTCCTTTCACCATAGACTTTGAAGACTATATTGTTCTTGGCCACAAATAAACAATCTACTTATTTGTCTGGTTGTTGTTTTGTTTTTCTTTGCTCCATTTCTTTTTTAGATTTATTCATCTTATTTTATGTGTATAAGGGTTTTGCCTCTGTGTGTGTGTGTGTGTGTGTGTGTGTGTGTGTGTGTGTGTGTGTGTGTGTGCACCACATGCCTGCAGTGCCATTGGAGGTTTGAAGAGGGCGTCAGATCCCCTGGAACTGGAAGAGTAGCAAGTGCTCTTAAGTTTTAAGCCATCTCTCCAGCCCAGAGCTTTGCTTTAAAAAAAAAAAATCCAGGTGATGGTGGCAGAAACCCTTAATCCCAGCATTCAGGAGGCAGAGGCAGGCAGATCTTGAGTTTGGGGCCAGCCTTGTCTACAAAATGAGTTGTGGGATGGTTAGGGCTCTTACACGGAGAAACCCTGTCTCAAAAAACCAAAAAAGAAAAAAGAAAGGAAGGAAGGAAGGAAAAGAAAAGAAAAAATGCAATATAGTTGAAGCACAAGATAAGGACTTCAAAGCAGTGAATATAAATGTGTTCAAGGACTTTAAAGAGGATATGAATGAATCCCTTCATGAAGACAATGAAAACACAAAGAAACAATTGAACGAAATAATGAAAACAACTAAAGACATGAAAGTAGAAATAGAATCACTAAAGAAAACCCAAACTGCAATGAAACTAGAAATGAGAATTTGAGGATGTCAAACAAAACCCTCAGAGATCAGTGCCTCATTCAGTCATCATCAGAGAAGCTTCTTCTTGCAGCAGATGGGGACTAACACAAAGGCCCACGAGAGGACAATGTGAGGAAAGTGAGAGACTTTGGAGCACTCACTGCTAAAGGAGATGTCTTCATCAGACCCCTCCCGTCAGGGCTCAGGGATCCAGTTAAAGAAGAGGCAGAAAGTAAGAGACAGAGAAAACTTGTCTGGAGAAACAAATGTGTGTGTGTGTGTGTGTGTGTGTGTGTGTGTGTGTGTGTGTGTGTGTGTGTTGCGTGTGTTAAGATTTATTTTATTGAGACAGGATCTCACTTTCTAGCTCTGGTTGGCAGGGAGTTCGCAATATAGACCAGGCTAGCCTCAAACTCACAAAGATCTACCTTCTTCTGCCTCCTGAATGCTGGGATTAAAGGTGTGCGCCACCGTGTCCTGCCTCATTATGCCACTTTTGAGAAAGAAAAGCAACATTTTTCACTTCCTGCTAACTCATTTTAAGAATAGGCTTTCTGCCGGTCAAATGGTGGTGAAAGCCTTTAATCCCACCACTTGAGGGTGTAGAGGCAGGGGGATCTCTGAGTTCATGGCCAACCTAACCTGGTCTACAGAGCATGATCAAGGACAGCCAGGGTTTCACAGAGAAACCCTGTGTGTGTGTGTGGGGGGGGGGGGGGCGGAGTCTTCCCTACAAATGACAGGAAGTGGCAATTGTCTTTCAACCTCCATTGGAAGGTAACGAGGGTGGTGAGACTATGGAATCCTACGTATAGAAGGGGAAATAAGGGGCCTGGAGAGATGGCTCAGCAGTTAAGAGCAATGGCTGCTCTTCCAGAGGTCCTGAGTTCAATTCCCAGCAACCACATGGTGGCTCACAACCATCTATAATGAGATCTGGTGCCCTCTTATGACATGCAGGTGTACATACAGGCAGAACACTGTATAAGTAATAAATAAATAATTCTTTGAAGAAGGAGGAGGAGGAGGAGAAAAAGAAGAAGGGGAAAGGAGAGCAGGAGCTGAGTTGTATGTAACTCAGCAGGCAGGGTGCTTGGCTACCATGCACAAAGCACTGGGTTTGCTGCCCAGCAACACACAAACATGTCAGGGTGGATCTTTGTGAGTTCGAGGCCAGCCTGGTCTACAGAGCGAGATCCAGGAAAGGCGCAAAGCTACACAGAGAAACCCTGTCTCGAAAAAAACAAAACAAACAAAAAAAATAAAAAAAACATAAACAAAGAAAAACAAAACACATCAGGGTGATGTGTGCTTGTCATCTTAGTTCTAGTCAATAAGCGAAGTTCAAGGTCATCCCAGGCTGCATAATGAGCCTGAAATAACGACATACAATAGTAATAGTGGGGAAATCATGTCATGTATTGAAATATCTTCCCATTTTTAGGAGAATGTGAATAAAACTGTTATTTGAAAGCTAAGTGTTATTTTAAAAGTTTGTTAATATTTGTGTGTGAGCGAGAAGGGGTGAGGGAGGGAGGGAGAGGAGGAGGGAGGGGAAGAGAGAGAGAGGGAGACAGACCGTGGGTGCACCCATGCCGTGGAGTGAGTGTGGAAGCTAAGGGAGAAGAACTTCCCCCAAGATCTGGGATCAAACTCGGGTAGTCAGTCTATGGCAACAAGAGTTCTCACCTCCTCCACCAGTGGTCCTCAGCCTTCCTAAGGCTGTGACCCTTGAACACAGTTCCTCATGTATGGGGACCCCAGCCATGAAATGATGTTCGTTGCTGCTTCATAACTGTAATTCTGCTACTGTTATGAATCATAATGTAAATATCTGATATGCAGATGGTCTTAGGCTACTTCTGTGAAAGGGTTGTTCAAGATCCCCCCGGGTTGAGAACCACGGTCCATCTTGCTGGCTCAGCTGCCAATTTTTTTTTTAAATTTGTTTTTTTAAGGTTTCCTTGTTTTTTATGTGCATTGGTGTTTTGCCTGCAAGTATGTCTGTGTGAAGGTACCAGATCCTCTGGAACTGGAGTTACAGACAGTTGTGAGCTGCCACATGGGTGCTGGGAATCAAATCCAGGTCCCCTGGAAGAACAGCCAGTGCTCTAACCTGCTGAGCCATCTCTCCAGCCCCACCAGCTGTCAATTTTTAAAATTTTATTTATTTCCATTTTTTGTACATTGGCGTTTTGACATGGGTGTCAGGTCCCCTGAAACTGGAGCTATAGACAGTTGTGAGCTGCCATGTGGGTGCTGGGAATTGAACCCATGTCCTCTGGAAGATTAGTCTGTGCTCGCTCTTAAACACTGAGACATCTCTCCAGCCCCCAGCTCTCAAAGTTTAAATGTTGACAACCAGTTCACATTTCTCTAATATCCTGTAAAGGACAACCGGTCGAGACAAAGAAAGATGGAAAAGAATGGCAACTTGTTGGATCTGGCCTGAGCTGGTATTCACATTCTACCTAGAAAAACTCCTGGCCGAAAGACCGGCTCCAAGAAGTTGCCCCCAAATTACAAACCTAGGGTAGATCGGAACTAGAACCCAAGTCCTTGGAGTCCCACAAGGCAAGACTACAGGTAGTTATTTACTTGGTCTTACCAGTGTTTTTTATTTTATTTACGAATTGTCCAAATGCAAATGACGTGTGTGCATGCGTGTGAACGCGTGTGTACTAGCAGCTCCCTTGGGTCAGGTTCAGGCCAGTGTTAGATAGGATTTTCTTTTTCTTTTCTTTTCTTTCTTTTTTTTTTTTTTTTAAATTAAGTATCAACATTTATTTGGCACCTGATGGCAATACAAAATCTTGGCAGTGGGAAGTGTGAAGATTCTACCACACAAATATATGCATCCTATACTGACCCAAAGGCAGAATTTGGCAGCAAGTCTTCAAACCACTTGGTTCATACAACAAATAATAATCGAGCACCTCAACTACCATAGGCCTCAAATATGCTGGGCACCATGGAGATGTGAAGGAAGTTGTCTCACACGTGGATATGTCTTCAAATGGTTTAAAAACAAACAATAAATCAGTGGATAAAAATAGAACACCTGGGGCTGGAGAGATGGCTCAGAGGTTAAGAGCACTGGCTGTTCTTCCAGAGGTCCTGAGTTCAATTCCCTTCAACCACATGGTGACTCACAACCATCTAGAATGAGATCTGGTGCCCTCTTCTGGCCTATAGTCATATGTGCAGGCAGAATACTGTATACATAATTAATAAATAAATAAATAAATAAATAAATAAATAAATAAATAAATAAAATAGAACACCTGAAAAAAAAAAACAGAGGAGTACAAATACTAATTAAACTGCATACTATAATAGCAATTTAGAAATTGTTAAAGGCAGGATTTAACTAGAGTTAGCTGCTTGCCTCCTTCCTTTATTCAAGAAACATTCACTGAAGACCTAGTAAGTTCCAGGTACTGGGTATACAGCAAGTAAGGAACATGGTTTATTCTCTCTGGGAGCTTTCAGCTTAGTAGGGGAGGTATCTGTTTGTAAGGATTCTGTCCTTAATTACGTCATCAGCCTGCAACGGCATCCCAAACTAAAAAGTGGGTGGGTCCTCTCACTCCTCCGCCAGCCACGAGCAGTGCGCTGTTTAACCAACATTGGTGCCATGACTTGGATACACCACCGCACACCGAGGACCTGCTGTGACCGCTGTCACCTGCCGCCTCCTCCCCCACCCAGAGAGACCTCGAGACTGCAAGCACGTGCGCGTCCCTCGCTGCCTCCGCTGGACCCCCACACAGCTACTGCTGCCATCACCACAGTGAGGCTGCCGTTCTCGCGGCTGTAGTCTGAGCTATATTCTTTGCGATGGACACCCCGGGGGTTGTCCTCAGGCTGTACTGGCAATGTCAGGTGTCTAGGGTTCAAGGGTGGACCAACTGCAGTACAGCCGCAGCCCTCACCTTCCCTTGACGACGAGGAACGGTGACTTGAGCTGACTCATGGATCTCTCTCCACTCTCGGGGACGCCCGAGATTGGAGTCTGATCCTGGTTTGTTATTTTAATTTTTTATTTTTCTCTCGGCTACAGCCATGGGACAAAGGGGCGGATACATTGGTGGATGGGGGGCGTCACTGGTAAACCTGGCCGCATAACAGCGTCGTGGGAACTTCTGCCAGTGAACGGGCAAATAAGAGTTACTTTATCCCCAAGCTTTCTACTAAAGTTCTAAACCCTTCTCCCTCCCCACTTCTGCATCTGCCACATGCAACCTTTTCTGACTTCCACCGGCAGTGGGCGGGCTCAAATGGGCGGGCTTGAGCGGTTTCTAGGACTCACCCTAACTCACCTTAACGCCACCCACTCATCCTTGAACTGCCTTGAGAAACACAGACAGGTCTGGAAGTGGCTAAGATCCATACAAGTAAGTTTACAGTACTCAGAACGGCTCTTGAGCCAAAAATCAGCTTATAGCCTCAGACAAGTCTTCCAAAAGGATCAGTTTATAGTCTGCCTCCTGGCAGATCTTCCAAAAGCTGTCCTTAAGCCACCAATCATCAGAGGAAAAAAAAATTCAGGACACAGAATAAAATCCATCTCTTGTTCCCCACACCTCCCTGACTAAAACTTAAGCATCTGGAGAGCAAGGCTCCCAAGCCCACAGGCAAGGGAGTCATTTGTGGCATTTAAGGTGTGCCAGGGAAAAGATAAAAGCCTGAAAACAGGGCTGGAGAGATGGCTCAGAGGTTAAGAGTACTGACTTCTCTTCCAGAGGTCCTGAGTTCAATTCCCAGCACCCACATGGTGGCTCACAACCATCTGTAATGAGATCTGGCACCCTCTCTTGTCTACATAATAAAAAAATAAATCTTGAAAAAAAAAAAAAAAAAGCCCGAAAACAAAATTGCCAAGTGCTGGCACTCGATAACTCCCAAAAGCTGCTGGGTCCCGGTTTTAAGTGAAGAAAAGGCCACGGGCTAGCGAATGCCCTGCCAGGCCATCAACAGCCTTGTTAAAAGTGCCACCTAGAAAGACAACCAGTCAGCTGACTGCCCCCAGGCGCTAAGATGCATGGGTACATCAAGCTAAGGCCTCCAGCAGACCTAGGCTTGGCTACAGACATGGCAGGGAACCCAGAACACAGAAGGGAAGCAATCTGTTTCTTTCCTTCTGGACACCAGAGCCACTGACTTGGTCCTGGGAGTTTTGGGATGCCACCTCTCCTTTATTGTCGGGTACAGAGGACAGCCTTACCACCTCACCAGATTTAATTGCACTTTCAGAGTTACTTAATGAAAAAAGATTTCCACCTAAAATAAGAGCTCATTGTTTCACTCCAGATCCACAGCCTGTGTTTCTCACGTGCATACAGACAGGGCCCTGATCTTTGCCTTGTCCCTAATTCCAAAAAAAAAAAAAAAAAATTCTCATGTACCACAAGCTTTTCTCTTCCCAGGTCCCTGTTCTAACTCACTGTTCAGCCAATGATACAGGACCACCACAGAACCAGAGTTCAGAGATCATCAAGTAAGAAACTGTAACAGGCCGGGCGGTAGTGGTGCACGCCTTTAATCCCAGCACTTGGGAGGCAGAGCCAGGTAGATCTCTGTGAGTTTCAGGCCAGCCTGGGCTACCAAGTGAGCTCCAGGAAAGGTGCAAAGCTACGCAGAGAAACCCTGTCTCAAAAAACCAAAAAAAAAAAAAAAAAAAGAAACTGTAACAGCTAAAGGTATTTACACCCCCAGACCCAAAAGCATCTGGGCGCTACAAAAAGACTTTAATATAAACCTATATTACTGTGAGATGCTTTTAACAATTGATCACTTGTCTCCTGGATGCCAAACTAATAAAGAAAACAGGTGCTTTAAAATAATCTGTCTCTGATAAAGCTTAACATGTTTCAAAATCCATAGGGACAGGCTGGATCTACCTCAGATAAATGTCAACATAAAATAATAATGATTCTTTTATCTCTCTAAGTTTTTTTTTTTCTGTGTCACCAGCATCTTGTCAAACAGAAAGTTCCCAGCCATAGCCAAGAGGGATACATGTCTCCAGAGCAAATGGATGACAGACAGCATCCCACAACGCCTGTCTACCTCAGAAGACTCCCCCAAGAGCCAACTGACATCCAGTTGTCAGCTGGAAGCAGTTTTTGAGAGGAACAATGCCCCTATTCCCATCTACCTGCTCTTTTATAATAAGCGAAAGTCTGGGATGTAAGGATTTTGTGCTTAATTATGTCATCAGCCTGTGACGGCATCCCAGTCTAAAAAGCGGTGGGCCCTCTCACTCTCCTCTGCCGGCATGGCCGTCAGAGCACGGCCAGCCACGAGCAGTGTGCCATTTAACCAACAGTATCAGCAAGCAAAACACGCAAGTGTGCCTCTACAAACTGCAGCAAGCATAATGAAGGGCCACCAGGATGCAGTCAGAAGAGGTACAGAAGACTGATCGTGGACAGCACGGACCAGAGGCCTCCACTAGACTCGAGAATCAGACACGATCCTAAAGAAGCACTCAAAACGCCTGAGGCAGTGAAGGAGGAACTGAGAGGGGCCGGAGCCCAGTGGGAAATCACCATTTACTGAGATCCAAAGGGAAGGTGAGAGCCAGATCCCGTAAAGTGGGGTAAGGATTTGAATTTTAGATGAGGTCTAACAGGAAGCTAGTGTTCTAAGCAGGGCAGTGACATCACCAGGTATTTTAAAAAATGGAAACTACTGTTATGTGGAGAATAAACTGGGAGAGAAGCAAAAATGGAAATGCAAAAGGTTTTAAAGAATAAATAAGTTTCATAAAAGCAGAGACAAGTGCTTCTGGGTTAATGGTCTATCGTGCAGGCTGCTATCCTCACTAACACACGGACAGGGACAGGGGGGTAATGCCTCAGAACACTGAAGGAACCGCATGCTCAAGGAGATGGCAGGAACAAGATACAGCACACCTTCAGTGGCCAGAAGATCCTGCAAAGGAGGACTTCACAGACTTGGCAGAGACAGTGAGTGGGAGGAAAATGAAGAGGGCAATCAGTGCAAAGCAAGAAATGTCCTGGAGGCCGGCCGTGAAGTTCAGTTTAACTGCACATCAGAAATCACAGTAAGGAGGGAGACAACCTGGTGACAGGTGAGACACAGTACGTTTACCTGTCACCGCCTGCTTATGATGAAAGGCCTACAAGGTTCATTTCAGTGACAATTCAAAGAAAGCATGACCAGGGAGCTGTGTACAACTTCCAGGGTCACAGCATGCAGACCCGAGGCTCTGGCCAAAGGCTGGGTGCACAGAGCACAAAGGAGCCCAGGGGAAAGCTGAGGAGACAGTCCTTCACCTCAGGCCTACGCTCAAAAGTATGCAAAGGAACTTCTGCTCACAGTAGCAGGGTCTAAGTCTCTCTGCCTCATCAAGATAGATGAACACACCCACATTAACTTGGGACATCGTCCAAATCTTCACTGTGGGAAAAAATGAGGTTGTAGATATGAAAAAAGGATAGGAGATGATCTCTGAGATACCTTAAATGATGTAAAAAAAAAAAAAAAAAAAAAGCAATGACCAAAGTATCCCTAAGAGCCCTGGAACAGAAATATCAAACATAGAGAAATCCACATGCGTTCTCCCCACAACAATACTGTGTTCATAATGTCATTTTCCAGGCTCTTTGGCTGTAGCCAAAAATGCTTCTGGCAACAAATCCATTCAGAGCTGGCTCTACAGCGAGAGAGCACCACACTGGAAGAGCTGTCCTTACGTCTCATACCCAAAGATGGAGATGGCTGACAGGAAACAAGCCTGGTAGAGTCTCTCCGCCCTGAGGGGGTAGACAGAACAAAAATCATCCTGAAGAGAAGGTTCCATTGTGCCCCCAGTGGTCCAGTGGCCTCCAACGGCATGAACAGCAGGTGGCATCACGTGGGTGGGTGACCTGGGAACAGGTAGAGCTGCCGACGACACAGAGTACTACAGTACTCAGACATCTCTTTGCATCGGTGGAATTCTGTGCCAGGGGCGCAGCCTTCAAGCTCCTTGATAAGGCCATTCACCTTAAGCAGCATGTCAGCCACGTGCATGTCACGAGCTCTTTCTGAGAAAACCCGAGTGAGTGCTTCAATGTACCAGGAACCCCGTTTGGTGTTCCGCATGGCAGCAGTGGCTTTTAGGCAAGCATAGCCACATATCATGTCCGAGCGAGTAGGTCGTCTCATCTTCATTCATTCCTCTTTGCCAGCATCACTCTCCTCACATCCAGGGGATTGTGGGTGGTTCTTTCCATATTGCTGGTCGACCCCTCCATCCGTCTCCTCTCCACGGCATGCTTGGATGAAGAACATTTTCGGCTTGTTCTGTAGGCTTGGACAGTTAGCATTGTCAAAAAGTCGAAAAACCTCTTGAAGCTGAAGCAGTTTGCCATCCACACCGTTGATGCCACCTTCCACACCTTGTGAGAGGAGTGTCACTATGCAGGAGTCTGTGACCTGGTGTGTCACTGTGCAAAATTCTGAAGTTTCTCTTGCATTTCCTGTGCAGTCTGATGATGCAGAACATGGACATTATAGCCCAAAAGCTTGAAGAGGGTGACTAGAGTATTGTGGTCCATGTCCGCTCCAGAGCGAAAGTCCAGGTCTTTCTCTCCAGTGAAGTGTACATTACTCAACACCAGTGCCAGGCCAAGAGGCTGAGACTGCAACCTGTAGGCCAGTTGGTAATGTGCCCGATAAAACTCAGGAGTGCATGGCTTCACCTGAAGGCAGGGGGGACCATCACCATTATCTAGGAAGTGGTCCGTAGTACCTGTGGAGAGGCGTGGCTTCTTGTGAGGCGGGCAGGTGTCACACACCGGGAAAGGGAGACTTGTGTCCTAGTCACAGCTCAGCGGTGGAAGTGCATGCTGAATATCAGAGAGGGTTGTGAGTAGTTAAGTCTTCCCAGTGACTTTGCCTGGTCTCTCGCAGGGCCTCACGGAAAGCATCAAAAGCCTGTAGATAGATTTTCAAAACTGAGCAATAGCGCTGGGCTAATCTGCCTACTGAAGGGTTGCCCCGAATTAAAGGTAACATTGAATTAAAATTCTTTGTGAAAGTAATGATCCCTGCGGGGACAAGAGAACCCTGACGAAGCGAAATCTATTACGTTAGAAGAGATTACCGCCTGATTCGTGGTGATATCTACAAATCATTGTGCGTTTTGTGGGAAATCTCTCTTTTCGTGTGTATGTTCATTGATTCAAAACACACCTACACCAGAGTAGTTTGGTTTCTTCACTTTCCTTTCCGATTGGCTGAAGAGCATTTGCCGTGATTGGCTAAAGCCTTTGCCAGTCGTCTTTCCGGAGCTACGACAGGAAGAACTGGAAGAAGAGGATGGGGGGCGGAAAGTGGCCTGAACTCTTCTGTTTTACTGGCTCCGGTAGCAACCGCTAAGTGCGTAGCCACTCTAATTTGTGATTGGCTTACGCGCCCGCCAGTCACACTACCGTTAACCAGTGTTCGTCTTGTACTCTGCTTTCCTTGCCTGATTGGCTGTGTTGCGCAGGGTCGGCGGTCTCTGATTGGTCCGACGCTCTACGCGGCCCGGCCTACCCGCACTCTGTTGCCGTGGTTGCAGGCCCCGCCCTCCCGCTCGCTGACAGCGAGGCTCCTCCAGGAGGGAAGCGGGTCCGTTGGTCCGTCTGGAACGAGGCTGGCGCGGCTTGGCCCGCGCCTCGCCGTTGCCATGGCAGCCACCGGCGGGGGCGCGGATGACGAGTCCCGATCGGGCCGCTCGAGCTCCGACGGCGAGTGCGCTGTGGCGCCGGAGCCGCTGGCGGAAGCCGGAGGCCTGTTCTCCTTCGCAGACCTAGGCGCTGCGCTGGGCGGCGGCGCAGGCCTCCCGGGCCGGGCAGCCGGCCGGGCCCCGTCCCCGCTGCGCTACCTCCAGGTCCTGTGGCAGCAGGACGCCGAGCCCCGCGACGAACTGCGCTGCAAGATCCCCACCGGGCGGCTGAGGCGCGCCGCCAGGCCCCACCGCCGGCTCGGGCCCACCGGCAAGGAGGTTCACGGTGAGCTCAGCTGGGGATCCCTGGGGTCGCTTGTGAGTGATCGCAGTAGTTAGAGCTGCCGAGGACCGTGGCTTTGGCCACTTGGACATCACCGAATAAAAACTTTCCACTCTCAGGGGTGGTTGTTAGTAGACAATACTGTGGGACAGTGGAGAATAATTTTCATTATTAGAGAAGGGAGCCCAGAGCCCGTGGCCACGCTATACCAACTTGTGTGGATGCACAGGTCTGAATCAGACTGCCCCACACGTGGCCCTTGCACAACCTACAGACACTTGTGGCCTCGGTTTTCTATTTGTAGAATGGGTGCACTACCAACTTTACTGGGGTGTTATCAGTTAGGGAAGGTTCTGAACGTGTAGTCTACCTTTGTGATGGGCCAAACACTTGTTTGAAATACAACCTTTTATAATCCTTTCAGAGATAGATTGTGACCCGTGGGAAATGACCTGTACAGAATATACTGTAAACAAGAAAATCAGCCAGGTGTGGTAGTGCACACCTGTAATCCTCAGGAGGCAGAGGCAGGAAGATCTCTGTGAGTTCAAGGCTAGCTTGGTCGAAGTAGCAGGTTCTAGGTCCACAGTGTGAATCCTGGCGATTGCACTCAGGTCGGGTTTGGAAGCAAGCATCTTTCCCCACTAATCCAATTCAGCATCCCTAAATCCTACATATTATCGATATCAAGTCCAGTTATTACCACTTGGACATTCTGATTTCAAGTCACATAGAAAAAGACTGTACCAGTATTTGAACCCAGGTCAGCCAGACTGCCCTGGTATATCTGCTATGTTGTTTTCTGCCGTTTATGGGTGAAAAGGAAAATGGGGTGCAGGAGGGTTAAGAATGAAAGTTTTAAGGTCCCTTTTCAGACTAGCACCATTTGATCTGGTGTGTTAGTGTTATAAAGGTCAAAAGAGGGCCGGGCAATGGTAGCGCACGCCTTTAGTCCCAGCACTCGGGAGGCAAAGGCAGGCAGATCTCTGAATTTGAGGCCAGACTGGTCTACAGAGTGAGTTCGAGGACAGCCAGGGCTACACAGAGAAACCCTGTCTTAGAGAAGATTAAAAGAGAATTTCAAAGTCCTAGAGAAACAAAGAAGTGGCATATGATGTATACAATTGATACAGCTAGTCTGCAGTTTTGTTTTGTTTTTTTGGACCATTCTCTGACAGCAAAGGTAGTTCCTGTTAGTTCTAAAGCAGAGGCAATGTCCGTGGACGTTTCTGCTTAGGAATTAGCAAGGTTGGTAATCCATTTAGGAAGGACTAGAATAATAAAAGGTGGAGTGCAGTTAGCTCACAAGGGACTAAATGAACCCTCTCACTCTTTCTCTTTAAAAAAGGATTACCTCAGTTTTCTTTGTAACAACTTAAGGGCTGGCAGAACAGCTCAGCCTTGCTTTACAGATGGTGGGCCAAGGCCCAGGGTAAGAAACTGGCGTGCTCAAGGTTGCCAGCTGCCACAAGTGGCAGAAATTAGATCTGGCTCCAGGAGCCAGCTTTGTTACAGAAATTGGTCTCTCCTCCAGCTGTGGCCTGGTTCCAGGTTCTCCTTGTCCTTAGACTAGTGGCTTCTACCCCAGTACCTTTGCCTTTCTGTTCTGTGACTGAAAGGTGGACTACCAGGGAGAGCCGGGAAGCATGCGCCTTCTGTTCTGGTCTGGTCTTTTTTTTTTTTCTTAACTGTCTCTTCTCTCTTTGTAGCTCTGAAGAGGCTGAGGGACTCGGCCAATGCCAATGATGTAGAAACAGGTGAGTGTGCACCTAAGGACTCCATACCCGGGCAGTCTGCCAGCTCACCCTCATTCCTTGGAGCATGCTCGCTGTGTTCACTCCCTGACTCTGAAGTCACTGTGCAAAACAGAAGTAAAGTGTGGGTACTCCCTCACCGGGCTCCTCTGGTACCCAGCGTCTCTGGTGTCCCAGTGCTCATCACCCTGTGTGCTTCCTGATGCTAGTGACCAGGCCTGTTTTGTTTGTTTTTATCCCCTCCCCTGGATTCAGCAAAGCCCGCAGCAAAGAGCACGTGCCCACTTTGGAACTTTTGGCTCCCAGGAGTGAACGCTCCGCCTTGACTGCCGGGTGATCGTCTGGCCTCCCTGGCTGTCCAGTACCTGGTCCTCAGACCTGTCACTGACAGGGCGTCTGACAAGCATGGGTGGGGCTCCCTGTAGGACGCTGCAGCTGTCTTTCTGTTGCTGCTTCTGAGCATTCCCTAACTGAGGTAGAGCATCAGAGGTATGAGCACAGCTTCTAGGACCAATAGTACTACTACTACCATTACCGCTACTGCTGCTGATACCTGCCATGTGTCGGGGGGAAGGGTGTGTCGGTTCACTGCGGCTGCTGTATTGTCAGACTGTCACGGTGACAAGGAAGGAGGTTGCTTTTGGCTCGTGATTTCAGATCTTTAAGTTCTCAGATCATTCACATCTCAGGGTGGTGGGGTATGCCCTTAATCCCAGCTCTCAGGAGGCAGAGGTAGGTGGATGACAAATTGAGGCCAGTCTGGTCTACACAGTAAGTTCTAAAACAGCCTGGGGTACAGAGCGAGAGGAAAATAATAGGCTTGGCTCCGTGGGAAAGAGCATTTGCTGTACAAACAAGAGGACCTGAGTTCAAATCCCCAGGACCCGTGTGAGAAAATCAGGCATGGCTCCATGTGCCTGTAACCCCAGCATCAGGGGGTTGGAGACAGGTGGATCCTAGGAGCTTGGTGGCCATCCATCCAAAGTGAAGCAGGAAGCTTCAGGTTCAGTAAGAGACCTTATGTCATAAAATAAGGTGTAGAGAGACAGAAGGTCCTTAATGCCCTCCTCTGGTCCCTGCATGCAGGCACATAGGCACATGCACTTACACACACTTTGAACATATACCATACATACACAACAAACAAAAAGATAAATGAAAAAGAAAAGAAAAGCAAGTCTGCATTGGCCATTGCTGTAGGGTGGGCGTGACAGAAGGGAGGTCATTGTCACTGCACAGGAAGCAGAGAGAGAGCATGCATGTGCTCTCAGGCTTCCTCCTTTTCCCTGTCCTGTCCTTCTAGGCCCGCAGCATATGGGATGGTGCTGCCCACGCTCAGGGCGGGAATTCCCTCCTTCCTGAATCTTCTCTGAGAATGCCCTCATAGGTTCACACTGACAGGTGATCTCCTGGTTACTTCTCTGATCAAGTTAGGATTCACCATCCGAGCGGCCTCAACAAATGACCCACGGTCAGTGCTCAACAACACATGTAGCATGGGCAGTTCTGTAGGTCACACGTCCAACCCAGCTTTCCCAGCCAGGCTAACTGCAGGAGTCTTCCAGGCTGCATTTCTTTCTGGAGGGTCCTGGGAAGAATCTGTTTCTCTTTGTTTCTAAGTTGCTGTGTTTCTCACCTACAAAGCCGGCACAGTGGGCCGAGTCCTATCTTACCATCTCTAGTTTTTGAAGTAAGAAAAGGTCCTCTGGCTGGGCAGTGGTGGCGCACACCTTTAATCCCAGCACTTGGGAGGCAGAGGCAGGTGGATCTCTGTGAGTTTGAGGCCAGCCTGGTCTACAGAGTGAGATCCAGGACAGCCACCAAAACTACACAGAGAAACCTTTTCTTGAAAAACCAAAAAAAGAAAAAAAAGAAAAGTCCTTTAGTTTTAAGGATTCATTCAGTTCCGTTGGGCCTTGATAATTCAGCATTGTCTTCTTATCTTAGAGTCTTTATTTAGCCTTAGGCAGATCTATAAAAATTACTTTTGCCTTGAAGGTAACATAGCCACAAAATTTGAGGGCCATTGTTCTGCCTACTTCCAGGGTACAGCATTCTGCTTTGGTGGTGGGATGCTGTGAGAAACAGGTAAGATGTGAACACTGATGAAGGGCCATGGTTATAGGGCCCCTTACAGCAGGCATCGGGTAGGGACAGTTACCTCAGGGACCTGCTTCCAGATGGTTCCCTTGCCTTTGGCTCAGCAATAGTCGGTAGGCTCAGAACCTGAAAGGTCTGTCCACTTCTCACTTTGGTCTGTTTTCCATGAAATTAAATGTTTGAGGATATTTGAGCATCTTTGCAATGAAAGATAATAGACATTATTTTTTAATGCTATTATTTGGGGGAGCAAGTGTGTGCTTGTAGATGTCAGAGTACAACTTAGGGATACTTGTTCCCTCCTTCCACCCTGTGGGTTTCCGTGATTGAACTCAGGGCGTCAGGGTTAGTGCCTTGACCTACTGAGCCTTCCTGCACACCCAGACACTTTTTTAAAAAACTCTCTAGGGTGTGGCAAGAGAATAGGGTTAGGGCTGATGTCTTTCAGTTTGGTCTTGAACTTGTGAATCTCCTGTCTCTAGAGTGCTATGGTTACAGGAGTGTGACATGACAGCCAGCCAGTCAGAAACACTAACTGAGCACTTAAGGGACACTATGCCTCATACCAAAGCCTTAAACTTGTAATATAGCTGAGGAGGAAGACTATAAAGTGACGCCAGTTCAAAACCCAGATGGAGCTGGGCAGCAGTGGCACACGGCTTTAATCCCAGCACTCAGGAGGCAGAGGCAGGCAGATCTTGGTGAGTTCGAGGCCAGCCTGGTCTACAGAGTGAGTTCCTGGACAGCCAGGGCTACAACAGGCTACAGGAAACCCTGTCTCTAAGAACTGAAAACCAAAACAAATCCAGGCAGGAATTGGAAACAGCAGTGCTGTGCTGAGCTGGCGCAGAGAAAGAAGCCAGGTTTGCGGCCTGCTTTGCCTCTTGTCACCTGGGTCGCTGTGGCCTCTGAACCTTATGTCTCACTGGGCCGAAGTGTCCTGGTCTGGCAGGTGTTTGTGACACCTTGCATGGCTATTGTCAGGCTGACTCCTGGCCAGAATTCCGAGTACACTGTCCAGTGAGCACTGGTCTAGAATGGACAGTCCCCTGCTGCTAAAGAACAGGATGAACAGGAAATGGAGAATTGTGGGAGAGGAGAGGCTGACTCAGCTGGGGAGAGCTACATGGACAGGGAGCAGTTTGGCTGGAAGGACTCAGATCCTTGAGGGTGCTGCTGGGGAAAAGAGACTAAAATGTCAGACTCTAAAATGACTGGCAGCAATTTTCCCCACTTGTGCTGGACATGGTCATTAGTACATAATGTCTCCCCCTTTTCAGGGCCCTGCACTGTCAGAGAAGCAATAGCACATCCATTATCGCCCTCACAGCGGCTCTGCAGATGTCAGGGCAGAGATGAAGGCCATTTCTGATGATGCTGTGAAGACCAGGCCTCCAGGCCTGTGCTCATCCCAGCTCCTGCCACCGCCTCATGATGGTGGCTGTACACTCCTTTCTTGCTTCTTAGCCTGGGACTCTGTGTGTCCCTGGGGCTTGTGCTCTGGTCCCTTCCAAGTGCTACCTCTTGAGAACCAAGTACCAGCCAGTAGCTTGGGCAGCTGTGTCCAGCTGGAACGGATATGTATCCTAGCAGAGACAGAGGATGGGGCCACGGCCTACTCCAGAATTACTGTGACTCTGCAGTTCCTACCGTAAAGATCAGGAGCCTCTTCTGATGTTCTAGCTGATGCCTAGGCACATCGGTTAAACACAGAATCCATGGCCAGTAAGATGACAGATGCCCCGGGGGCCAGTAGTCCCCGTGGGGCCGGCATCTAGGAGGGACCACCTTTCCTGTGAATTGTGAACGGTTCATCTGGAGGGGCCTTGAGCATCACTGGCCATCCCTAGGGACTATGGCACAGCTAACATTACTTCTTTCTCCGCTCCTCCTCCGCCATCGCGGTGGTCAGTGCAGCAGCTGCTGGAGGACGGGGCAGACCCCTGCGCCGCTGACGACAAGGGCCGCACGGCCCTCCATTTTGCCTCCTGCAATGGCAATGACCAGATTGGTGAGTCCCGGGGCACGTGACAGGAACCGGTCCAGACCGGTGAATGGAATGGGGGAGGAACTGCTGTCTGCATGCCTCAGGGGGACCCGGGCTGTGGGACAAGGAAGACTTGGGACAGGAGCCCTCAAGTGCTGGGATGACAGATGTGTGCCAGTGTGCCTTGGGGAATGGTCATTTAATAAACAGAAGTGCTTGTTAATGAAGTGTGTGTGTGTGTGTGTGTGTGTGTGTGTAACAGGGTCTCATGTAGTCCAGGCTGGCCTTATACTTGCTGTGTGTTGCTGAGAATGACCACCGACCTCCTTCTGTCTCCAGGTGCTCACATTACAGGTGTACACTGCCACACCTGGGCCGGCTTTTTTTTTTTCCTTTTGTGGTCCTGGGCTCAAACCCAGGGTCTTTACGTGTGTTGGCAAGTGGTCCACCACTAAGCTATATTCCAGCCCTCTTTTTACTTTTTGGTTTGAGACAAGGTCCTAGTAAGTTGTCCATGTTGGTCTTAAGCTCATGCTACAAACCAGGTAGGCCTTGAACCTGAGACCCTCCAGCCCCAGACCCCGGGATAGCTAGAATCACAGACCTAAGTCACCAGGCCCAGCGACAGTGTGCTGGCTGCTCCTTTCCAATGGTTAGTGGGTTTTTCTGTGTGTAACTTCACGAGATCTTCGCCTTCCCCACAAAGATAGTCTCCTGTTTTCTTCTAGAGATGTGACAGTGTTACTGTTCCCATTTCATCTCTGACCAATCCCTCTGGAATTAGCTTGTGCTCTTTTGTGAGACTCAGCCTGGCCCTCCAGTGATTGCAGCTGGATGATTGGCAAGGCCTGGCAACATGAGGTGGCCCCGGACTGCTGAAGAGGAGAGACTGTTCATGGAGCGCAGCGTCATCTATGGCCTCACTCAGTGCGGCCAGGCAGCCAGCGTGCTGCTGTAGGGGTGTAGGAAATACCTTCAGGAGCCTTCCCGGGTACTTCCCTCTGTCGGATAGGACCGAGAGGCCAAGAGATTCTCCCTGAGTCCCTGGTTCCGGACCCTTGGGGTCCTACGCATAAACCCTGCAGATCACATAAGTAACTGAGTGCATGCAGCAGCATGGGGAACCATGTCTGGATCCCGCACTCTGCACTCCAGGGCGCCTCTCCAGGGCAGGGTTCAGTGGCTGGACCTCTAACAGTACACCGTGGCTGTTTCTGTCTTCAGTGCAGCTTCTCCTGGACCATGGGGCTGACCCCAACCAACAGGATGGCCTGGGCAACACACCACTGCACCTGGGTAAGTCCTCCAAAGCCACTGCAAGGTAGACTTCTAAGACATAAAGCCTAGGGTTCTATAGGCTCCCAGAAGTATCTCCTAGCCTCCTGGCAAGGCCTGAAGCACAAGTGTGCGTTCCCCACAGCCTGGGTCCCCCAGACCAGCCATTCACAGTAGGCTGTGCACTGGGCAGAGGCGCTTGTGTGCCCTGGACTGGCTGCAGCACCTCTGCTAGGGAGTGGGTTGTGAGCTTGGGCTGACCCAGCCTTGCTGTTGACTCACACCATCGATCATAGTGAGTCCTATCTCCGGGCCTCAGTTTCCCCAACTGTACAGGGAGAAAATGGGACTTGACCTGAATCCTGCCCAATAGGGCACACTGCCTTGGTGATCCTGTCTCAGGAGTAATGTGGCACAGACACAGCTTCTCTTTCCTGTTCTCCACAGTCGTGATTCTTTTTTTTTTTTTTTTTTTGGTTTTTCGAGACAGGGTTTCTCTATGTAGCTTTGCGCCTTTCCTGGAACTCACTTGGTAGCCCAAGCTGGCCTCGAACTCACAGAGATCCGCCTGCCTCTGCCTCCCAAGTGCTGGGATTAAAGGCGTGCGCCACCACCGCCCGGCCAGTCGTGATTCTTAAGTCTCTCTTGTTTTGCAGCGGCGTGCACCAACCATGTGCCTGTCATCACCACACTGCTTCGAGGAGGTATGTGGCCCCGTCCCCCTCTTCCAGCCCTTCTCTTAGTCTCATCCCAGCATGCTTCCATCTGCCTGTTCCCACAGGGGCCCGTGTGGATGCCCTGGACAGAGCTGGCCGCACGCCCCTACACCTGGCCAAGTCAAAGCTGAACATCCTACAGGAAGGTCATTCCCAGTGCCTGGAGGCCGTCCGGCTGGAGGTGAAGCAGGTGAATGATTTCTACCTGGATGGGTACCACACTTACCAGACCTCCTGCCTCTGGCTTAGGGCTCCTGATCTCACTGACCCCCAACATCCCAGCTCCATTATGCTAATGGTGGCAAGTTGGGCCTGTGCCTGCCTCCTAGCCAGCAGCTCAACCCGCCATCTCCTTCCAGATCATCCACATGCTACGGGAGTACCTGGAGCGCCTGGGGCGGCATGAACAGCGGGAACGGCTGGATGACCTCTGTACCCGTCTCCAGATGACAAGTACCAAAGAGCAGGTGAGCTGTAGCCACAGGACTGGGGTGTCGCCACCACCGTGGCCCTCACAGCTTCTGTCCACTCCCGGGAAGCTCTGGAGGCTGGTGTGTGCTCATGTCCCTGCTCTCGGTGGGGGAGGGGGGGGTTGGCCCGCAGTCCCAGACTACCTGATGCCCAGGATGAACCCATAGTCACAAGGGTTGGTGACACCTAGGCCTTCACTGGTCAAGGACAGACCCTGCTGAGCCCAACACAAAAGTCAAAAGTCTCCAAACCCCATCCCAGTCACTGAAACACCAAGACGGGGCAAGCATTTGTATGCCCCGAAGAGGGGCACTGCCTGTGTTCCATGGCGATCCCCGGTATCCGCCTGGGTTTCTCCTGCAGGTGGATGAAGTGACGGACCTCTTGGCCAGCTTCACCTCCCTCAGTCTGCAGATGCAGAGCATGGAGAAGAGGTAGCAAGGAAGACCCCATGCTTTGCCACCACCCTCCTGCCCTCCGCTCTCGGGGCAGGGAACGCTCAGGGGACTCCGGAGTTCCACCTTGCCCTTGCCCTTAGATGCTGAGGGCAGAGCTGCTTCCAGACAGTCTGCATCATCTCTCTGGGCCAGGACCACAGCCCCAGCTCCTGCTGCATCATGCCAGCCTCTGTAGCCATACTCCAGGCCCACGTGTGCTGTCCTGGCCCACAGCAGTCCTCCTCTTGTGGCCTCCCAACGTCCCCAGCAAGCCCCAGAGCCCTGTTTCTTCCTAGCCATGGACTTATTGCCATCATCTGGCTTTGGGTAGGCACGCCGAGGCCCCCCGGCTGCTGTGGGTCTCCAAGCTGGCCCTGCCCCTCACACCAGCACTGAAGTTTAGCCCTGCACCTGACTTTCAAGGACACACTGCACTGCATGGGTGTCTCTGAGCAGAGGAGGGACATTGCTGATGCCTAGGCCTTCATAAGGTTAGGGGCCCTGTTTAGCCCAAAGAAAGGTCTCCAGTTCCCTCCCCCCAGTCACTGAAACACTACGGATCTATGGGGATCTATTCTGTGCCCAGTTGTCAGAGACAGATAGCAATTCATGTGCCCAGGTCCTCATCCCAGGGACCTCGAGGCCTTGGGTGGTGTGGCAGGCGTCTGCACAGACATATAACTAGAGGTCTCTAGAGGAGAGAGGATCCTGGATCATCTAGGTGGCCGGGGTACCAGCCGGGTACCCTGTGGGAGGGAGGCGGGAGGTGACTGCTGCCACATGGGTGTGAGAAGTGGAGGAAGAGGCAGGAGCTGAGCAAGGACTGCAGATGGATCGCCCTCTGAACGCCCCGCAGGGCCTGGCTCTGGACTGGATTGAGCTCAGTGGGACACAGTTTAGTTTCTAGCCTCCAGAACTGTGAGAATAAACCTGCTGTTTAAGCTGGGTTTTTTTAGTGGTGGCTTCTTGTCGTGACAACAGGACTCACTCATTGCAGAGGTCTCTTAGGTCCGCTGAACAGTGCCCTACCCTGTCCTGAGGGAGATGACTCTGGGGTGGGGGGAATCCTTACATAGTAGGTGCCCCCTCCAGATAGGGATCGGCCACTGGCTTCTAAGCTCAGTCCGTGTCTGGCCTGGCATTGCCCCATTTTCTCTCGCCAAGCTGGAAGCCCTGGCTACTGGCAGAAGAGAGCCCGTCTTCAGATCCCAGCTCTGTACTGAGTGGAAACTCAGCCATCCCCAGACCCTGGAGGAGGAACTGGATGGGATTTCATCCCCCAGCCCCCTGTGGAGGGGGAAGGAAATCCAAAGTCCCCCACGTTGGCAGGGTTGGGAGGGCAAAGTGCTGCAGCCGCCCCAAGACTGAGGAGGAGCAGCTGCTGTCCCTGCTGAGGGGCAGGAGGAACAAGGAGCTGTGTGGGGGCCAGGCTTTCTCCTCTGCCTGGGTGACCTTCACTTCTTGGGGCTCAGGGGTTCACCTGATCTTGCTCTCTTCTTTGGGTTTCGCTGGGGCCAAGGCCATTACCTGGGGCAGGCTGGAAACCAAGACAGACGAGAGGCAGGAAGGGAAGGACCCCCCCCCCCCCTCAGGCCTTGTCCTTGGGCCTCCTCACCCTAGACCACCTGGAAAGAGTTAAGGCATGGTTACCGGCCCTCTGCCCGTTAGGGAAGGGACAAGAACGTCAGAACGGAGTAAGGTTTGTGTGGCGTGCGCCCTGGCATCCTGAAGAAAAATCTACAGTAAGCAAAATTGGAACGCCAGCTTTGGTGCCCTGGGAACAGATGCGTGAAAGCCGCCAGGGTCTTCTGGGGCTGCCTGGGCATGCACCTTGCCCCAGGCTGCTGCTTTGAATTTGAAGAGTGGGGTCTGTTGGAACTTCAGATTGCCCTGAGGTGACCCAGAATTTCTAAGACAGCAAGACACGGGGACTAATATTCCCGAAGCCTCGGCCTCCAGGAAGGACGGCATCCTGCACCCTGTTACTGCAAGTGAGGCCCCCAGAGCACCCTTGGCCTTAGCACAGTGTGTGTTACTAACTCCCTCTGTGGCCGTGCAGACAGAAGGGAGGGCTTGGTGCAGGAAGGTGGCTTCTAGGTTAATCATCAAACACTGGCCTGGCGGCCAGGCAATCTGCTTTGTCCCATTTCCAGCCAGGATATTTCCTATAACCCTGAATCAGTCGGAAGAACCAACCAGAGGGAGTCGGCCCAGACACTGGAGTGAGTCAGGGAACACACAAGTAGACCCTGGGCGATGGATTGGGCAGCGGCAGGAGAGAACTCAGCGGAAGTAGTCCTCGGGGTTGGCTCTGGAGCCGGCTGCCTGGAAGCCACTGACTTGGGGAGGGTGCAGTGGGCAGAGCAGGGAAGGGGGAAGGGGGAGGGAAGGATCTTGGTTTCACCTGGTCCTGACTGCTTCCTTCCCAGCATGAACACTCCATACTGAGCACTCTCTCGGACCACACATGTTCACCTGATCCAGGGGGGCCTGACCAAACAGATTTGCCAGAGCCCCACCGGGCAGCCAGATCCACCCCAAACTCCTGCTGATTCTGCCACACCCGAAAACAGCCTCCTCACAATCCATTTCCTCACACAGGGTGATGGTATGTGTTGAGTGCCCCTGTGTGTCTGTCAGCAGGCGTGTCTATGAGAAAGCGTTACCGTGTGTGCGTGTGTGTGTGTGCGTGTGTGTGTGTGTGTGTGTGTGCGCGTGTGTGTGCGCGTGCGCGTGCGCGTGCGCGTGTACATATATTCCCTTATTCTACTGATGTGGGAAACTGAGGCTTAGACAGGAGACTTGCTTGAAATCAGCAAAGTGTCAGTGTGTAGTCTAGCATTCTGCCCACCCATCTGGCTTCCAAAAGCCGGATGTCTGTAGTACTCCTGGGATGGGGTTGGTAGGATGGGCCGTACTGAGTGAACGCTGCCTTCTGTGAGTAGTCAATGTTCTCAGAAGCAGGGGTCCGACTCTTTCCTTGCCGAGCTCACAGCAGCGTGTGCTCGGTGGATAAGACACGCACCTGATACTAAAACAATGGTCAGAGGTAATGGGGCCTGGTCAGGAGCCTAGGTAGTCCTGGCTGATCTTTGGGGAGGGGACCCCAAAGGGTGAGAGGTTGGCTAGACAGGAAAGTGGATTTGGCTAGGGAGGGGGCCCTAGGAGGTGCTTCTGGATAAGACCTTGGTGCCTTGGAGGGAGGCCAGCTCAAATGGCCCAGCTTTCCCCAGAGGCCTCACAGCTGTGAAGTATATAGCAGCTGGGATTCAAACCCAGGAGCGTCTAAAGCCCATCCCTTCCCCCTGCCGCTACCCTGGTTCTCCGGGTTGTCCCAGCAGCTGAGGCCAGTGCCTGCCCCAGCTCCACAACCGTTACACAGAACCACAGATGCAGAGGGAGCCTCTACACCCACAGGTACCCCATGCCCCGGGTCCTGGAACCATCCTTCCAATTCCAGCCTCCCCCCTACACAGGCCACTTAGCTTGTTGCCAAGCAGATGTCTCCGCAATCAGTCTAAACCTCTTAAACAGCCCTCAGCCTGGCCTCCTGGCCTCGCATCATCTTGCAGCCAGCAATCCACAAATGAGCCCAGCGTCAGGAAGCGATGTTCATTAATAGGGAAGCTGGGGTGGTTAATTGGTGTTTATTTCCCTTGGTCCACACCTCGAGGTTGATAGATGATGCTGTTCCTGCCAGCCCAAAGCAGGAGGGGGGGGGGCTGGTGAATAGGGCTGTGCCAAAGCTCTCACCTAGCCAGGGTCAGGCTGCCCTGGTGTGGGAGTGGCGTGGGGTTGAGCACAGCGAGGCCACCTTCTAGTTCACCCACCCCCATCACTCCCTCTCGCCACTTCTGTGACTACATGAAACCAAACAAACCTGAGCTCTGTGGTCTAGGGCAAGTTACTCAGCCTTTCTGGTCTCATCCTCTTCACCTTCCAACTAAAGCAGATGAGGCGTAAGTTCCAGAGCCAAGCCCAAGAACTAAATAAAACGTGGCAGGCGTATACTCATATTTCCCTGAGGACCCGCAGCCCACCCCACCTAGATCCCTCCCTCTAATATGTCTCCACCCAGCTCATCACCTTCCCCTGAATCTGTCCCTTTAGATGTCCCCACTGCCACCCCAGGGTTCAAGCGAGAAGCCTGGGTGTCATCTGAGGTACCTCTTTCTTCTTCCTCAACAGTCATCAATCCTGACAATTGTACTTCCCACGTGATTCACTGTTTGAGTCCCCCACCCCCACCCCCGCCCCCGCCCCCGGCCCAATGTCTTTGTCCTGAACATCTTCTGCTCTCTGGATTTTCGCCAGCCTGACAGGTGTCCCTGCCCCTGTCTCTCTTGGTTCTCCCACCACACAAAACAGAAACAGGAGCAACAGAAAGCTCCTGACACCTCATCAAATCACTCTGGTTTCAGAACCAGAGCAAGAGCCCCTCAATGTCCTCAGGAGGGGTCCAGTCTCCAGTTCAGATGCAACCTAGAGCCTTCTTCACAATGTCCACCACCTTGGCGTCCTGCACCATCACAGGCCCCTGACGTCAGTAGCCCCTGCAAAGGGTCTGTCAGGCCCTCCTCTTTGGGCCTTGGGCACAGCTCCTCCAGGAAGTCTTTTCTGGGGGTCCACACTGTGACGGGCCCTTCTCTGGGCTCTGCAGTCCCAGGTGTCTTTCCTGCTGTGCCTGGCAGGTACTCAAATGTGAAGACACACCGCTCCTTAGGAGTTTTGCACCAGCTGGGCATGGTGGTATAGGCCTTTCATCCCAGCACTCAGGAGACAGAAGCAAGCGGGTCTCTGTGAGTTCAAGGCCAGCCTGGTCTACAGTGAAGCCATGTCTCAAAAAAAGAAAAAAGATTTTTCATCAATTAGAAAGCAAGGGTTGCAGAATCTAAACCTTGCTCCAGCTAGGAAGACCTTTTTCCCACTGAGACCACCCCAGCCTTGGCCTAAGTGTTGCTGGGGCCTTGGGTCAGGTGCCTTCTCCTGGGCTCTGAGGGCAGTGTCCTGGTTTCACTCAGCCTCCACTCCTGCCCCCACTGCCTGCCTTGGGCTCCACAGGACACACAGTCCTCTCCTAACCAAATCATTGCAACCACCTGCTCTTCTGAGTACATCATTATTCCCTGAAACAAACCCATGAGTCCTGGAAGCCAAGCGCAAACCTAGCAGCAGGCCATCAATCTTCCTGTCCTGTTTGGGCAGAAACCATTTTCCAGCTCTGGTCCAGGCCTTGAGGCCTTACCCCACTGGGCTCCCAGGCTGTCAACACAACCCTGGGGCTTTCGGAGAATGCCTCAGGGGGAGCCCCACTTCTCCACCTCTTCCCTCCTGGAAACCATGGTTTGCCCAACCTGGTCTGCCCAAGAGTTGAATTTACTGCTGTTCCCACTAAGCTTACCCACCCCTCCCACGTGAGCTGTGTTTTAGACTTGTTTTCGGCTCCTCACCCCTGCCTCTTGTGGGTTGCCTTCCTTCAGAAAAAAAGCACATCTTTACCTGTCACCTCAGGAGCCAGGCACAGTGATGCATGCCTGCAACCTAGTACTCAGGAGGCTGAGGCAGGGGAATTGCTGTGACTTTGGGGCCAACCTGGGCTACATAGAAAATACACCAGGTAATCCAGGCTACACAGCAGGGCAGGAGATAGCTCAAGTTTGCAAGCCAGGGGACCTGAGTTTGGTCTCCAGCTATCCAGGCAAAAAGCCACAGCTGGCCCGCACATGCATCTATCCCCAGCATTCTAGAGGCAGAGGCAGAGGCAGGGGCCAGATCTCTGTGAATCCAGGCTGGTCAGGGCTACATGGTGAGACCCCACCTCAACAAAAGCCATGTCTGTAATCCTAGTGCTGAGGAAGCTGGGACAGGAGGAGCTCAAGGATTTTCTGGCCAAATTAGGGAGCTTCAGATTCAGTGAGAGAAAATAAGGTAGAGATCAGTTCAGGAAGAGACCCAATTTGGACCTCGGGCTTACACACCACGCATACACAAATGGACATGTACAGACACACAGAGGTTCTCTCTGGTATTCTCGTTTGCATTGTTCAGGGATTGTTCAGCTTTCCTCTCTGGGTCATTTCAGGTCAGTATGTTCTTCTGTTAGGGCCTCTTTCTCTTTCTGGCAGTACTGGGAATTGAACTCAGGACTTTATGCATACTAAGCAAGCACTCTACCACCGAGCTATATCCCTAGCTCTCTCTTTACTTTTTGAGACAGGTCTTACTAAGTTGCCCAGGCTGGCCTTGAACTCACTCTATAGCCTAGGTAGGCATTGAACTTGTGATCCTGCTTCTGATTCCCCAGCAATGGGCTACTGGTCCATCCCACTAGACTCTGCTGGGCTGACCCTTCATGTCACTGTGCTTCTCCTTTTCTTGGAGTTAGCTCTCTAGCCAGGCTCCCAGCGAACAGAGCCAGGATGAACTCAGGCCACCTCTGGCTTCTCTTAAAGCCAGGCTTGCGGTTGATGTTTTGTGGCTAAAGAAAAGAAGGAAGGGGGCGGGGACAACCTTCTCTTCCCTGGCACCTTGTCCTGCATCACATACAAGCATCCACCCAGGGCCTGCCTACACCGTGCCGAGCTTCTAGGGCTCCCCTTCATCAGCCCACAGGCCCCTGGGTGGCTGCACTGAGCCAGAGTCCTGCTTCAAAAGCAGGAGGTCTCTGCAAGCCCCCGAGGGGTCTGGCTGTCCAGTGGTCCTCCACCAGCTGAGCGGAGTCTCAGGCCACTGTGAAGGGTCTCAGAGACCATCATCTTCTCTGGTTCACAAAGGTCTAGTTGGGTCATCTGCCTGGACCTACAGAGAACTACTGGGTGGCTAGACTCGCTTCCTCTAGGCCAGCCTGGGGGTTTCCCTCCAGCTTTCTCAGCCACCCTTCCTGTATTTACTCAAAGTTGCTAGATTGCTCTGAAAATGGCCCCCGGGTCTAGTTGGGTCCCAGACCAACCTTAGTTTTGTATTTCAAATGTACTGATTGAAATATGACTTACATGTCGATTACACCCACTTTATCTGCACACTTCAATGGTGCCGGCACGTCTCATGGTTGCCCAGTATTGTGATGATCTACTTGTATTTTACTTTTTGCCTTTCGAGGCAGGAGCTCTCTGTGTAGCCCAGGCTAGCCTGGTACTTGCTACGTAGACCACGCCAGCTTCAAACTCACATTGGATCTGCTCACCTCTGTCTCCCGAGTGATGGAATTAAAGTTGGGCACCATAACATCCCACTTATTTTTGCTTTAACTGTGCTGTCTATCTGTGTGAGTGTATGTGCAGGGAGAATGTGTTCATGTTTAAACATGCCACCACACACGTGAAGGTCAGGACAACGGGTAGGAATGGATTCTCTCTTTCCACAACGTGGGTTGTTCTGGGAAATCAAACTCAGGTTGTCAGGCTTGGCAGCGGGCTCCTTTATCTGATGAGTCGTCTTCTCTGCCCGCTCCCTCCCACTTTTTTTTTGAGATGGGGGTCTCATGCTGGCTTTGAACTTGATACACACTCAAGGGCAATCCTTATTTTTTTCTTTTCTTTTTTTTTTTTTTTTGTTTGTTTGTTTTTCAAGACAGGGTTTCTCTGAGCTTTGGCGCCTTTCCTAGAACTCGCTCTGTAGACCAGGCCGGCCTCGAACTCACAAAGATCCGCCTGGCTCTGCCTCCCGAATGCTGGGATTAAAGGCCTGGGCCACCACTGCCTGGCTTTTTTTTTTTTTTTGAGACAGGTTGTTACTACACCCTAGTTGGCCTGTAACTCACCATGTAGATCAATCACAAAGATCTGCCTGCCTCTGCCTCCCCTTTGCTAGGATTAAAGGCGTGCGCCACCACATCTGGCCCACTGATTGCAAACTTCTGCTTATAGATTACAGTCCCGTGTAGGCTACCACCTTCTGGGGAGTGAACTCAAAGCCTGATTGCACCCAGAGCTTTCTGCACCCCGAGCAAGCAAGCTCTCTACCACCTGAGCCCTACCGATCTAGTTTTAGGGCCTCCAACCCCAGAAGAAGAAACTCAGCACCTATGAGCATTCTTGTCCCATTCTCCCTGCCACCCCCAGACCTAAGCAAACAGCAAGTTGGGTTTTGTCTTAATAAATTTGCCGATTCCAGGAACTTCATGTAAGCAGAGGTATACAATCTATGTCTCATTGCCTATTTTCAAGGCCTGTCTTCTGTGGCTTAGATTTCTATTTATATATGGAATGATATACCAGTGTATGGGTTCCATATTCCATTCAGGGGCTGATACTTAGGGTACTTCCACATTTACTTAAATGATACTACTACCTGCTACTCATTTATGCTTGTGTCTGGTCAGGTTATCTGCCGCCCTGTTCCCAAAGAAATGGAGCACTGCCCCTTGCCTTCCAGTGACAGCCACCATGGATGCCACACAGAGGCAACGACACTCTCCCTGCTTTCAGGGAACCTTCTCACTGAGCCTGGAACCTTGGCAGAATCTCGGGGGGGGGGGGGGGGACACTAGGTCCAGCGTGGAGGCCTGACTGAGTCCTGGAGCAGCCACTACCTCCCTGGCTGATCTCAGCCCCCTCCTGCTCCTCTGACTTCTCTGTCATCGGCAGGTGGCAGGTCGTAATGATCACCAAGCAGCAAGCTGCCTGCTGACAGGGAGAGCCCTTCCCAGGGTGCTCCGCGCAGCAGCAGCAGACAGGAGGTGTGTGAGGGCTCGAAACTAATCAGCGGTATTGACACGTGGAAAGGCAGGGCAGACGCAGGCAGCTTGGGACCCAGCAAGACTGATTTATTGGTTAATTAGTCTTTTCCACAGCGACAGGCTTCCTCAGCTGTGTGTGTGGGGAGGGGAGCAAGGAGGAGGGAAGGGGGAGCCCCTAAGAGGCCAGCTGGGGCCCAAGAGAGGAGGTGGTTCAGTGTCTCCTTTGAGCCAGGAACACCGAAGAGCTCAGTGAACAATGCAAGATGTCTGGGCCAGGGAGCTGACCCCAAGACGGCAGGGCTGCGGGGAGCCCACCTCGGCACCCCCTCAGCAGCCAAGCAGACCTCTGAAGGAAGGTGCCTGGGAGCTCTGAAGCTTCTAGAACATGGGATCAGATGTGTGGAGCAGAAGAGCAGCAAGTCAGAAGTAAACCAAGAGCGAACCCAGGCTGGGAACACAGCTCAGCGGTGGAGCCCCTGCCTACCATTCACAAAGGCTTCAAAAACAAACAAGAGATAAAAATAAACCAACGGAAGAGAAGAAAGGCCGCTGAGTGGAAACCTTTAGACAGCCGTGGAGTTGGATCTAGCCTCTACCAAGCACTCTCTGATCCTTGAGTTGCACGTCTGTAAAATAAGGTTAATCCTATCTGCCCCACCTTAAGCTGTCTCGATACTTGAAGATAGCGTTCTGTGAGGCACACAGTAAGAGCTAAGGAAACACTTGCTATTCCCTGCTTGAACAAGCCAGGGGTCTGGGCTGCCCGTCATTCCAGCACTTGGGACACAGAAGCAGGAAGATGAAGAGTTCAAGGTCATCCTTGGCTACAGTCGGCAGTTCCAGGACAGCCTAGACTACTTGAATCGGTCTTCACCTCTGTCTCCCTCTCTCAAAACGAAACGAACCAAACCAAACAAAAAACACTTAGGTCGGGACTTGGGATCAAAAAGGGCAGAGGTAGTAGAAGAAAACGGGGCCTGGAAGGTGCGAGCTGGGTGAATGAATGGACCGTTCTCCGGCTAGACTGGCTTTGGACAGGGTCTGAGGCTGCCTGCTTTGGGGGACACTGTGTCTGGTTGGGTGGATCAGTTTTAACCACGCGGCTGTCCCTTGGCTCTGCGCTGCGGTGGAGCCTGGCCAGGCTGCCGCGCTCTCTCTAGGCGCTCGTCGGTGGCACTGTGCCACCCAGGGAGGAGGACAGACCGACAGCCGGAATCCCAGCAGCCAGGGTTTATTGCGGTCCCCGGGCGCTCAGGGCTAGTCCGGTCTCGCCGCCGCCGCGCAGGGCATCCCCTCTGGGTCCCATGCTCCAACCGCGAGGCCTGGCGTCGCCGGGATAAGCCGCGGGACCCGAAGACGCCGGCCGGACCCGACGGAGGGCGCGCTGGGCGCGGGGGTGGCGGTGGCGGTGGCGGCGGCGGCCGCAGGGCCACAGGCGGCGGAAGCGCGCGCGGAAGTGGCGCGAGGCGAGCGAGTAGACGAGCGGGTTGAGGCAGGAGTTGGCGTAGGCGAGGCAGTGCGAGGCCAGGCGGCAGGCGTAGGTGGCCGGGCTGAAGGCGAAGCGGCCGTACCAGAAGCAGAGGATGAGCGCGTGGTGCGGGCCCCAGCAGAGCGCGTAGAGCGCCGCCACCGCCAGCATGGCGCGCCCCGCGCGGCCCGTGGCCCGTCGGCGCGCCTCGGCCGCCGCCGCGCCCGCGGGGCCCACGGCGGCCCACAGGAAGCGCAGCGTGCGCCCGTAGGCCAGGCT
The DNA here is from genome assembly GCF_049852395.1 of Peromyscus maniculatus bairdii. NCBI lineage: Eukaryota > Metazoa > Chordata > Mammalia > Rodentia > Cricetidae > Peromyscus > Peromyscus maniculatus. Next base: position 48,344,519 of record NC_134871.1, on the reverse strand, counting down.
CACCACGGCCACGGGCAGCAGGTAGCCCGCGGCGAAGGTGGCCACGTCGAGCGCGCGCCGCCGCGCGTCCTCCCAGGCGGGCACGCAGAGCTCGAGCGCGCCGTAGCGCACCGTGCCGTAGTAGCTGAGGTAGGGCGCCGAGAAGAGCGCCGCCAGCAGCCACACCAGCCCCACGGCGGCGCGCGCGTTGCGCGGGGTGCGCAGGGCCCGCGAGCGCAGCGGGTGCCGCACCGCCAGGTACCTGCGGGGGGGCCCGGAGGGCGCGCGGTCAGGGGGCGGGGCCGGGGCCGCGGTCGGGGGGCGGGGCCGGGGCGGGGCCTCCCGCCGTCCCCGCTGCCCCGGACCTGCCTTCATCGCCCAAACATCCCACCCCCCTGGCCTGGCCTCTAGCAAGGGTCCACCCCCACCCCCCCAGAAGAGAAGTGACTCACCCATGGCCATCGGTTAGGGAGTTTCGGGCCCCGGAAGCAGATGTGAGCGCAATGTGGGCCAGGTGTGGGGACTTAGCCTCTGAAGAATGTATTGGGAGTTTCTTGTTTCTTTTTTTGTTTTTGTTTTTGTTTTTCGAGACAGGGTTTCTTTGTGTAGCTTTGCGCCTTTTCCTGGAACTCGCTTTGGAGACCAGGCTGGCCTCGAACTCACAGAGATCCGCCTGGCTCTGCCTCCCGAGTGCTGGGATTAAAGGCGTGCGCCACCACCGCCCGGCTCGTTTCTTGTTTCTTTTTTTCGTTCTTTCTTTTTGGGTTTTGGAGACAGGGTTTCTCTGTGTAGCCCTGGCTGCCCTGGAACTCGCTTTGTAGACCAGGCTGGCCTCGAACTCACAGAGATCCTCCTGCCTCTGCCCCTGGAGTGCTGGGATCAAAGGTGCGCACCGCTGGCACACCAGGCCCTGGAGTTTCTTTTGCTGCTGTCCATTTCACCCTTACACCAGGCCTGTGCCGACACTCAGGACACAGAAATGTCCCCTGGAGGTTCACAGTGGAGGTGGAAAGGGCGGGTACCACCGAGGCTTCCCTTTTATACCCACCCACCTTGGGTCCCGCGTGTCTCCTCCACTAGCCAAGGAGAATCTGTCTCGGCCCCTGTCCCGCCTGCCCCGGGGTCCAGCTCACCTGTCCACGGAGACGGCGGCCAGAGTGAAGCTGCTGGCGTACATGGTGAGGTAGATGAGCAGGTGCACGGCCTTGCACACAAAAGCCCCGAAGAGCCAGGCATCCAGCGTGTAGATGGCCGCCTGGAAGGGCACGCAGCACAGGAGGAAGCAGAGGTCGGCCACCGCCAGGTTGAGGATGAAGAGATCTGTGGTACTGCCCGGCTCCTGCCAGGCGCTTGGGCCAGGCTGCAGCAGCACAGCCAACACCAGCCCGTTGCCCACCATGCCCAACAGGAAGATGAGGGCAAAGACCACAGGCACCGCCACAGCCCCTATGCTCCCTGGGCTGTCCAGCGAAATGTTCTGGATGTCAGACATCTTCCTATCAGATGAGCAAGAGAAAAACGGGTCCTCAGACGGGGAGGCCAGGGCCCCGGGCCCTTGACCCAGGGGCCTGGTTCCTCCAGCCTGGAACTGACGAGGTGCCCTGGGCTAGAAGTTCATGAGAGATGGAAGAGGGTAGAGCAAAGCAGGGGGGAAAAAAATCACTGCGTGAGCAAGAACCGGACACAGTCACATTGGTGTGTGTGTGTGTACGCGTGCGCGTGCACACGTGCGTGTATGCTCTCACGTGAGCGCTACCCCTTGGTTTCCTAGGGAACACCTCTGTAACCTAGAGTCTGGAAGGCCATCTGGGTTACTCTGGACGTAGGCATGTGAAGACACGGGTAGAATAAGATGAAGACGTGGGTGGGGGGCAGCACAAACTCTGGATGTGGGCATATTTTCCTTTTCAACCAGCTCTGAGTTCAGGAGAGACCCTTGTATTTAGGGACATGTGTGTGGCCACAGGCTGCCCTGGTGACATCCCCGAGCCATTGGAGAGTCCATTCTCACACAAGCCCCACAGTGGCAAAGCTATGAACACCATGGAAGTCACTGCCTCTGCTCTGTGCAGAGGGAAACTGAGTCTTAGGGAGGTGATGGGAGTGACAGACCTGGGGCTGGAGTGCTCGTCTGAAAGACTGTAACAGGTGGTGCCCCTGGCTCCTCGCGCACGTCCCAGAGCACATGTCTGCGTGCACACTGCCCGTTGTCATCCCTGCCCCACCCCACAGTTCCCAACCTGTGGATCCGGGACCCCTGGAGCGGTGGGGTCAGGAGGAAGGGTGGAGGGAAGGAAGACGATATCTGCCCCTGCGTAGCACCCATCATGCCGCAGGCCCCCAAGCCCGGGGATGGGCAACACCCACCTCAGCCCTAGGCACCGGGCCCCTGCATGCTTCCTGGTGGAGCTTCTCGGCTCAGCCGCTGCCTTTGGTGCCTCCCTGCAGGGACGGCTCTGCTTCCTATTTCTCTTCCTTCGTCTTCACGGCCCCTCCTCTCCTCTCAGCTGCCCTCGGCTCTCTGCTGAGTTGGATGTGGGCACTTGCTACTGCTCCGGAGTGGACTGGCCAGCCTCCTGCTCAGACTCTGATTTCCCCGGGGCGGCATGCTCTTCTGCCCGGCTCTTCTTTCCCTGCCCGTCTGCGCGGTTTGCTGCCTCACTCTCTCTTTCACGGGCAGTAACCCATTGATCTCGCTCTATGAGATTGGCTTGGTGGTTAACCCCTCCGTGGCCAGAGCTCAGCCCACTTCCTGGCCCCTCCCACCTCCTGTGGCCCTGCCTGTGACTCCTCCCCGCTATCTCCTAGCTCCCCTGGCTCCAGGTAGAACTCAGATCTAAGCTCAGAAAGGATTTCTAGTTTGAAATGGAGTTTCCAAGGCGAGGAAACCTGAACCAAACCACAGCCTTTGCTGTGGGTTTCAGGTAGGAACCCGTGCTTTGCGTTCTGTGAATCCCCAGAGAGCCATTTCCTGCCCTAAGCTGGTTTCAGGGGCTTCATTCACTGTAAACCGAGTCTTGGTTTAGCCTGAAAGCCATGGGGGAAGCTAGACAAGGTTCTAGAGGTAGAACACAGCCTGGGCCTTTCATTCTGTAAGGACTTGGCTATGGCTGAGGTTAAAAGAACAGAGGAGATGTCCGCTCTTAGTTCTTCTGGCAGCCTCTTGCCCGGGCAGGAACCAGAGGTTAGGAGATGTTGGGGAATGGCTATCTTGAGCCCTTAGGGCTGTGTTCTGTGGCCAAATGCTTCTAGCAGCAGAGCAGCTGCTACTTTTGGAGCAAGGGGCACTAGACTTGGCACCCCGGATTGGATCTCGGACAAGTGTATCCAGGCCTGAAGACAGTCTGCTGTGAGTTAGGAAGGGACAAGAGTCTAGAACCTGGAGGTGGAGGGGACACCAGAGAAGAGTGTGTGGGCTCCATGGAGCCAGGCCTGGGAGAGCTGGGGAACTCTTCGAGACCAGTTCCTGTGGGAAGTCTCCAGACGGCTACCAGGGTTTAGGGGGCCTCTCGATGGTCACCCACCCCACATGCAGAGACTCACTGGATTGAAGCTATTAAGGGATCAGCTCTAGAAACTGCAAAGCTGAATTTTGGAACCACTGGAGCCGATGATCTGAAAAGCAGGACCTTGGGATCCCTGGATAGGGTACCGGTAGGACTCTAGATGGGGTGTGAGGACAATGATGTGGACGACAATGCAGTAAGACATCCACAAGTGTGGACCCACATATCCACACCCAAGTCCCAGACCCAGATGAATTCCATGACCAGGAAGCCTCCGCTGCTGGCCTGGCCTCCAGACCCCCTCCTTCCCTGCTGGGGTTGGGCTCCAAAGTACCAGGGCAAAGGGTTCTGAGCAGCAGCAGGGCTGAGCTGATACAGTGGGGGGCAGGAGAGGTCACTGAGAGCCTGGGTGTGGGGCAGGAAGGACGGACCATCATGGCTGGAGCCCCAGGGTGTCCCTGCCAGCACCTCCTCTCCCCTGGCTGCTGCCCGTCTCCATCCTGAACCCCCTGGGGCCAGATGCAGAGGACAAGGACCATGTGGCCTAGGAGCGGGCCCTGGAGCCCTGGGCTCAGCACGATGAGGACGTATGGCTGGCCTGCAGCTGGTTCTCCAGTCTCCAATGCCTTACAGCTTGTCACAGGAGCTCGAAGACCCTCGGTATGGGCCCACGCTGGGACATGTGCACTCTAAGGGGCTGCTGTGTGTACTGGGCACCTCCTAGGACCCCTTCTGAAGGGCAGAGTAGCTGCAAGGCGGGGGACCCAAGCCTGGATCGGGGCGCCGGGCCCCCTGAGCTCCATCCTGGTTGACAGCATAGAATGACACCATGGCCAAGTGGCCCAGGAGGTCAGTGCAGCTGCCACAGGGACCTGCCTCCCGGAAATCAATGCCAGCAGCATGCCCGGGCACCGCAGGACGGGGCTCTTGTGCTGTGCCACTGGCTGGCAGATCACACTTCTTCCCACAGCCTCACTTAGATGTGCGTGGGCCTGGGCCTAGTGTTCTGGCCCTGGCTGGCTGTGCCACACACACACATCACCCAGTGGCTGCTCTCGGCCCCCCCGGCGTGACCTGCCAGCCTGCACAGAACAGACGTACCAAGCTGCTGGCCCGGCGCTGCACGTTGAATCGACATTCATCAGGAATACCTGGTGGTCTGCAGGCATTCCTGCCCCGGACGCAAGCGCAGCTGCCTCCTGCCAGGCTGCCACTGAGAATTCCCAGAACCCCAACTTTAAGAATCTGCAAGGTTAGGTTGGAGCTCTCTCTCTGGACAGGCACCAGGACATTGCTCCCAAGGTGTCCTGGTGCCTGACAGGTGAGCTGGAGCAGGTACGAGGCCTTGTTTCCTGTTCCTAGTGAAAAAGCAAGCGCCTTTGGTCCTCAGTTCTACTTCAAGCAAATTAAGGAGCTTCCCAAGGCCACCACACTGAGTCCTGCAGCGGCCCTCAGAAGCCTGGGAGGCTGGGCCTGAGAGAGGAGACCTCCCCTAACCTCCCCCAGTGCCAGATCAGCTGCGTGGGAAGGGAGGCTGACACCTAAGGTAATGGAGTAGGTGGTGTTTGTGAGAGGGGAAGACAAAGGACAAGGCCTTGGCGGCAGCAAACCAGCCCTTCTGGCCTTGCCTGAGGACTGCCCAACGGCCTGGTCCAAGGCCCCCAGCTCGAGGAGGCGGGGCAGGCAGCGGCTGGAGCCCGAGTTCGCTGCGCCCTCTGGTGGCTGACCATCAGACTACATAGGCTTTGGAACCAGAGTCAGAGAGGTGTGGCTCCGGCTGGAACAGCAACTCTGTAAAAAGGGGGGAACTGGGGCCTAAGGCCATGGAATTGGGGACGAAGGACTCTCTAGAAAACAAAGGTAGATGTCCTTCAGTGGTGACCCGCTTTCTTCTCTTTGGGGCCTGAGTCCTCTGCCCTCTCCCAAACACAGGTCCAGGAAACCTTAACTGGCAGCTGTGTTTTGTCCTTCCGATGGGCACAGGAGACAGGCCCACCACGGTTAGACTGAGGAAAGGGTCCACAGGGCCGGTTCTCAGCTGCCCTCCACAGCGGCACAGACTCCGGCTGCACCAACTGATAACTCCCAGGCACACGATTTCAAAACTCAATTTGGGGGAAGGAGTCACCTCACGCAGGGGACTGCCCTCAGGGACCCAGTCCCTGCCTGATTACCAGTTAGCCCCAGCCTACTCAGAATAAAGCAGACCAAAGTGTCATAAACCAATTTTCACACTGTTGTTTCTCCGACCACAAGTACAGGCCCATTTTCAGTCAGGCTCTAGAAGTCTGGGTTGGGTCAGGGCCTCTAGTCTGGACCGACCAGAGGACCCCTTTGTCACTACGGCGGTAGAGGGACCCTGGCTCTGCCAGTCCCTACCCGGAGCTTAGGGCAGAGCTCCATGCAGCCGCCCCACCTCCACGAAGGCCTCCACACAGCGGTCAATGTCCTCCTCACTGTGTACGGCTGAGATCTGGACCCGGATCCGAGCCTTGCCCTGAGGGACCACAGGGTAGCTGAATCCAATGACGAAGATGCCTGAGGAGACAGGGAAGGCACACAGAGGCAGATGGGCTTAGGGACCGTGACCTATAAGGGCCTGCTGTCCCAAAGTCCACCCACAGTGAGCTCACAGACACGGGGCTGCCGAGCCCACAGACACGGGGCTGCCTCGTAGTCTAGAGTTTGTTGAGTCTGGACAGATGGCTGACCTAAGAGGTGATGTGGGCAGGAGGAGCAGGACCTGGGTCTGGGGAGGCTCTGCAGTCTACAGGTGTTCTTTTCTCCGAGGACACGCTGCCCCCAGGTCTCTTACCTTTCCTTAACATGTCATCCGCCATTTGGGAGGACAACCGGGCATCACCCAACATCACGGGGCAGATGGGGTGGTCGGCTCCTGAGACAGTGAAGCCAGCGGCTGCCATCTTACTGCGGAACCTGGGGACACAGCTGAGCGTCACGGGGAGCGGGAGGCCCCGGGGCCAGGAGAAGAGGCCCAGGATCTATGCCACCTAAGAGAGGAAGTAATGAGGACAGAAGTACAGACCCCAAGAGCAGGTGAGGCAATGGCGGGGACGGACGGACGGACGGACGGACGGAGATGGGAAAGCAGGAGTGACAAGAAGGGCACGGGAGATGGAAGGAGGTGACAGAGGGGGTGACAGATGCTGTGACAGGGAGATGGGAGGAACAGAGGAAGGCAGGCGAGAGGAGATGCACGACTACCATCTCTCCCATTCTGCTCCGCCCCTGTGGGCACCATACCTCCGGGTCTTGGCAGCCATAGACTGGACGATGGTGTTACTCCCCATGAGCAGGTCCAGGGCCTTAGATGCACAGCCAACGACGGCAGGGGGCAGGCTGTTGGAGAAGAGGTAGGGCCGAGACCGCTGCCGTAGCAGGGATACCAGAGGCTTGGGCCCTGTGGTATAGCCCCCTAAAGACAGAAAATGATGCAAGAGGAGCCAGTCAGGGGCCAGGAACTGCCCCAGACCCCTCCTGTCGTCCATACTGCCCTCCCCTCCATTTGCCCTCCCTGCCTTCTCTGCCCCATACAAGGCAGGCCATGCATGTAGGGAAGGAGACCCCACAGACAGGATTCTGTAGGCACCTGATGCTCCGCCGAGCGCCTTCCCCAGAGTGGAGTTGATGATGGTGACTTGGTCCATCACACCTAGCAGCTCATCTGTGCCTCTGCGAAGGAAGCAACCGCTCTTGCCCCTGGCCTCCCGACTTCCCACCCACCTTCAGAAGCCCCCACCCAGGCCGCAAATGTTCCCACCGTCCAGTGGGCCCAAGAAAGCCGGTGGCGTGGCATTCATCCACAAAGACCAGGGCCCCATATCGAGCAGCGAGGCGGCAGATCTCCTGCAGAGGAGCAATGTCGCCATCCATGGAGAAGGCTCCGTCTGTGGCCACCAGGCGCAGCCGGTGCTTCTGTGGGACAGACGAGAGCATGTGATAAGGGGCAGGACCAAACGACCTGCTCTTTAACGGCCTTGAGGCTGTAGCCTGAGCCTTGTCCAACTCTTCTGAGCTCAGCCGCCTTAGTCTTGGCACTGGGAAAGGGCTTAGACCTCCCCGTCCTGACTCAGACCTCAAGAGGGCATTCGGGAGTAGGGACAGGTCCTAGTCACACGTCATCCACCCACCTGCTGCTCAAAGGTGCTTACTGATCTCAGGCCATGTGCAACTATAGAATACAGTCTTGGACACAAGGGATGAGGAAGTTGAAATGGCTCCCTCGGCCCTTCAGCCTGTCTGTGAAGGGGGAGCCCCCCCCCAAGCCTATTTCCTTGAGTAGGGGAATACAGGCCTTTCTCTGGAGCCCCAGGGCCTCACCTCACCTGAGCATCTTGTAGCTTAGCTTCTAGGTCAGCCATGTCCAGGTGGCGGTAACGGTACTTATGGGCCTTGCACAACCGGATGCCGTCGATGATGGAGGCATGGTTCAGCTCATCCGACAGGACTGCGTCCTCGGGGGTCAGCAGAGCCTGTGGGGAAGTGTTTGTATACAGCCACCCAGGAGTTCCCCTTCCCTGTTAACTTCCCCCCAGACAAAACTCTACCTCTACCCTGGGTGCCTAGGGCCAGGTGAAAACCGCAGGTCGGTACCAGGCCCCCTCACCCCTGCCTTCCGGCTTCCACAAGTTGCTCTGTGGCACCGACACTCTGCCAAGCTCTCCCGGCTGCCCACCTCCAAGTCATCCACAGCCTCCACACACCTCAAATAGGCCGGCGTTGGCATCAAAACAGCTGGGGTAGAGGATGGCATCCTCACGCTGGTGGAAATGGGCTAGCTTGGCTTCTAGATTCTTATGGATGCTCTAAAGGATACAGGCAGGGGATGGTTAGTGTCTGCAGGCTTGGTGGGACAAGTCCTGGAGGAGAGGCTTGGATGACCACCAACAGACCCAGCGCAGAAGGCCCTGGAGCCTCAGCCACGCCCTTCCTTTGGTCTGGGACTGGGGCAGCTGCTCCCACCGTGGAGGATGAGGCCCGGAAGGTCTCGATTCCTGAGTGGACCTTTGTTTGCAGTGGGGGACTGTCTGGTGTTTGGATTCTGAGTGATGCTGGGGACAGAAGCTACGTCTTCACCTCAGACGGCAAAGAAGAGGGTCACATTAAGTAAGCCTGTGCTTATTAGGGCTCTACTTCCTAGCTGTTTGGTCTGACTCCAGAGTTTTGTTGGAAAATAAATGCAGGGGGCTGCAGAGATGGCTCAGTGGTTAGGAGCACTGGCTGCTCTTCCAGAGGGCCCGAGTTCAATTCCCAGCATCCACATGGCAGCTCACAACTGTCTGTAACTCCAGTTCCAGGGGATCTAGCATCCTCACAGACAGACATGCAGGCAGAACACCAATGTACATAAAATAAAAATAAATAAATTGTTACACAAAGAAACCCTGTGTCCAAAAAAAAAAAAAAGAAAGAAAGAAAGAAAGAAAAAGAAAAAAAGAAAGAAAGAAAAGAAAAAGAAAATTGAGTGTTTTGATCCCAGGACTGGGGAGGCAGAGGCAGGCATATCTCTGAGTTCGAGGCCAGCCTGGTATAGAGTTTCAGGACAGCCAGAGCTACGCAGAGAAATCTGTCTCAAAACAAACCAAAGAAACAAAAACAAGAAGGGGGGGGGGAGAGAGAGGAGAGACAGGGGTTCTTGCCTGGGTTCACTTCACCCTCACTTTCACCAAGGACAGTTAGAAACATTGACTCTTTTTTTCAAATGTTGACTGAGACCAGACCTCCCAGCCCTGGGTAGCTGGAAACTCTATCTCAGAGAGATCCGCCTGCCCCTGCCTTCAGTATATGCCACCATGCTTGGCCTAGGAGCATGGATGGACCCTGACCTCATGTACCTGGGTTCAAGTCCCACCATGAGGAGCTTTGTGCTTGTGGGTAAGTAATTGGTCTCTTTGGGCTTTGGTGGCCGAGTGTCAGTGTCCTGGGTAAGAACAGCACCGATGGCTGGGGACTGCTAAGGAATGAATGGATTAGTGGCTGTGGTGTCACCTGGTGACACCTGGAACACAGCAGGCACATATAAGTTTTGTTTTTGAAGCAAAGTTGGAGTTTATTAAGAGAAAAAAAAGGTTACTATTTTTAAAATGAACGCTTTGCTCTTCGTTTGTTTTTGCTTTTTGAGACAGGGTTTCTCGTAGCCCTGGCCATCCTGGACCTCACTCTGTAGACCTGGCTGGCCTGCAAACTCAGAAATTCGCCTGCCTCTGCATTCTGAGGGCTGGGATTAAAGATACCTCTGCTCAGACCCACGGCCGGGCACCAGGCTGAGCTCTGGGAATCCAATCGATGAGAGAGGAGGGATTCTGTGGGCAGGGGACATTGAGATCATGATGGGAAAACATGCAGAGATGACCAGCCACACTAGTGGAAACCCAAGACCTGTAGACTAATATCTATGGAGCCTACATAGGACCAGACTAGGCCCTCTGGATACGGGAGACAGTTGTTTAGCTTGAACTGTTTGGGGGGGCCCCCAGGCAGGAGGATCAGGATCCTGGTGCATGGGTGGGCTTTTTGGAGTCCAGTGCCTAGGGTGTGACACCCTGCACAGCCTTGGTGCAAGGGGGAGGGGCTTGGACCTGTTTCAGCTGAGTGTGCCAGGCTCTGCTGGCTCCCCACAGGAGACCTTGACTTGGAAAATGTGGGGATGGGGGCTGATTGGGGAGGGGGGGCTGCATCCTGGGATCAGCTGAGCTGGCTGAACCAGCCCTGTTGACTGGAAGCAGACAGCTGGGACAGTGCCCCCCAACACCTGCTGAGTACCTGGGTCCCACAGATGATGCTCCTACAGCTGGACAGTGCCCCCCAACACCTGCTGCGTACCTGGGTCCCACAGATGATGCTCCCACAGTTGGGGCCAGTGCCCCCCAACACCTGTTGTGTACCTGGGTCCCACAGATGAAGCGCGTTGAACTGAGGCCAGCTCCAAACTCTTCCAGAGCCTGCACACCTGCCTGGATCACCTCAGGGTGGCTGCTCAGGCCCAGGTAGTTATTGGCACAGAAGTTGAGGATTTCTGAGGTGGAGAAGACCAACGACATGGTTCAGAAAAGCAAGGAAGGGCCTGCAAGGACCATGGTGTCAGGCCCCGTGACGGGGACCGGAGGAAGTCAGCTTGGGTTTGCCCTTGAGCGGCAAACAGCTGCACAGATGATGCCGTCTGGGGAGAGGCCAGGGGCTTCGAATCCACTGCCACAGTGCAAGAGGGTTAGGAGAGGTTTGTCCCTCTCTGCCTTGAAGGGTGAGAAGTTTAAACCTGGCTATGAATAACATCCCATCTGAGAGGACCCCAGACCTTCCTCATGGGTTCTGAGGCCCAAACCATCGCCATCTGGGTTTTACTTTTCTTGATTGTGAAGAGGCCTAGCTCCTTCCAGAGGGGTGTCTCAGAGACCTCAGTTACCAGTCTCAAAAAAGTTACTATAGTTGGCCCAAGGAAACTGAGGCCTGAGGAAGGGATGGCTCATGACCTGGGACCAACACCAAGAGTCTGAAGAACTTGGTTCTCTAAATATCCCATCGTGTGTGTGTGTGTGTGTGTGTGTGTGTGTGTGTGTGTGTGCTGGGAATTGAATTCACAGCCTAAGGTGTGCTGGGCAAGCACTCTGCCACTGAGTCACGCCCTGAGCCTATTGATTAGATCTCTCGGAAATCACTTGGGGAGAGAGAGCAGTTTGGTCTGGCGGCAGGTTTTGTTAGGAGACAGGAAGTTCGTCCTCCGGTCTTCTTTAGAAGACCTGCAGGGACACAGGTGCTTCTGCAGACCTAATCCCCTTGTTTGTTTAAACTTTAGCCTCTCTGGTGGAAGCTGGTCTTCTACCTCACACCCTGTCACCCTGTAGCACTGGAGCTGGCCAGTGGGGGGTCTGGGGACATCTAGTTCCATTTCAGCTTCTTCCGGTCCCCCCCCCCTTTTTTTTTTTTTTTTTTTTTTTTTTTGGTTTTCTGAGACAGGGTTTCTCTGTGTAGCCCTGGATGTCCTGGAGCCCTAGGTCTGTAGACCAGGCTGGCCTTGAACTCACAGAGATCCACCTGCCTTTGCCTCCTGAGTGCTGGGATTAAAGGCATGCTTCCTTTCAATGAGAGTTGGTCTCTCTAGCCTGGTGGTGGTGGCACATGCCTTTAATCCCAGCACTTGGGAGACGGAGGCAGACAGAACTCTGAGTTCCAGGACAGCCTGGTCTACAGAATGAGTTCCAGGACAGCCAGGGCTACACAAGTGAAACCCTGTCTCGGGGAGTGGGGGGATGGGAAGTGGGGGTGGGTGGGTGGGAACCTGGTGGCATATGCCTTCAATCCCAGTACTGGGGAGGAAAAGGCCAGCCTTGTCTACAGAGCGGATCCCAGGACAGCCAAGGCTCTACAGAGAAACCCTGTTCGAAAATCCAAGAAAGAAAGAAAAAAAAGAATTGGTCTGTCTTGCAGATGTCATAAGGAATAAAGGTATAGCAACTGGTAACTTTTACAGACTGGGCTCAGTGGATGAATGAGGGTTTTCGTCCACTCTTTCTGGAAGCAGGGCGTAGGAGCCAGTGCAGCTGGATACCGCTCTCTTTTTCTCACAGGGTTGGGTCTCCTTGCCCCACAACCCTCGGGGCCCAAAAGGTGCTGACGGGTAAATCACCTCCCTCCGTCGAAACAGGTTTAAACAGGTAGAGTTAACACGAGGAAGCCATTGTGTGCTCAAGATAGCTGCTGGAAGGAGACCAGCATCTACCCACGAATGTATCTCCCCCACACCCACCCTAGGGCCTCCGTTCACACGCAAGCCCAGGAAGGGCTCTTGGCCACCTGGCCAGATACACCGACTCGCAGGAGGGGAAGTTACCTCCGGAGATACCGTCCACGCGGATGCACGGTCCCTGGCGGGACGTGATCACCCGCTCACTCTTCCAGGTGCCAGCCCCACGGATCCCTTCCAGCTCGCCCTCCACGATGCCGCGCAGCTGCGCCAGCGCTGAGTGCGCGCGGCGGCCGGGTGACAGCGTCGCGCGCCACACGCTGCTGACCCACATCGCGCCCACCGGGTGAAGTGCGCCTGCCAGCCGGCTGCCTCGCGCTCCCTGTCACGTGGCGTGGGCAGGGCCCCGGCGGCCAATCAGAGCAACAGGAGCTCACTTTAAGGGGGTGCCGAGGCCGTCCCGCCCGCAGGCGGGGCCTGACGCGGTCGGCAGGCGACAAAAGTGGATCGATTTGTAAGACGAGACCCGGGAGGTCCGCGCGGGGGAAGCGGCTTCAGGGCCTTCCCTGCCCAGGCCCTGATCCTGCCTCTACACCCACCTCTCCCGAGGACCCGCCACTGGGTGGAGCCGACCCGCATCCTGCCCTTCCAGCCTGAGGGTTCCCGGCTCTCTCCAAAGCTTCGCTTTTTTCCGGCGCTAACGTGGCCCTTCCGATTGCTCCTCTCCTCCAGTTGAGGAAAAACGCACCCGATTTTTTTTTTCCTTTTCCAGTTTTATTATTTTAAAGTTTAAAATTACAACCACAGCAAATTTTTCCCGGCACGGATAACACTTGTTTAAAAAGGGGGAGGGGCGCGAGTGCGCGAGTTTCCTATTTTATTAAAATAAGAGAAAGACAAACTGTACAGGTTTTTTCTCCCAGCTCCCGAAGTGAGACTAACACTAGTCTTAGATACGGATATATACATATACACACATGCACACGATCCTGGCTCTCTAAAGCTACCTAGCAAATTCAAATCAATTGTACTATGTTTTACAGTCCACTCCCTGCCTTTCCCCCTCCTCGGCTACTTAGAAAAGATTCAAAAAGTAAAAGAGGTTGGAGGGTTTTTAAGTGGCAGCTGGTAGAACTGAAGCGGCACCAAGCAAAGCGACATCTTATACAGGAAGGAAAAGAAAGGGGGCGGGGGGGGGAGAGAACAAAGTCCTCCTAGGACACACTCCATCCATCGCGTGGAAAAAACCCAAGTTTCCATAGGCACACTGAGGCACTTGGCTGACTCCCCGGCCCTCCCCCAAGTCCACTCCCATTTAACAAGAGACTGCAGAAAGGACCCCTCCTTCCCCAATGGCTAGATCCTGACGGTGAGAAGCTGGACCCCTTTCCCCTTCCAGACAATGGGGAGGCATCGGGCAGAGATGAAGAGGAATCCCAGGTCCCCAACTGCTCACCACTGGTGACGGCAGCCCAGGGAGTCCTTCCTCCCTCCCTGGCCAGCTAGGTCGGCTGTCACCCTCTGCTCCCCACCAAAGGTTTTGAAGCTCTCACAGGGGGGTGAACGAGCAACTTAAGAAAGCCTTAAAAAGACAAATTTTAGTTCCTGGGTCCCCTCCTCTAGCCAGAACTTCGCCAGGTCCATTTGCCTTCACAGTAAACAAACCACCCAAGGAAACACGCCGCCCCCCCCATCCCTAACCCCGTAAGAAGGTTCATAATATCAAATCAAGAAACGAGTACATCTTCAGGACAAAGATGAGGTCTCTGCCTGTCCTCGCACAGTGGGCTAAGGAAAAGGGAATCATTCCACGAGGTCTGTCCGAGGAATCCCAACTCTGGCCTTCTTGTAAAAAGTCAGATTACAACGGGCAGGGGGTTGCAGGTGAGACCAAGAGAGAAAGGTATTTACAGAACACAGGAGGGAGGGAGGAGTGTCCACAAGCAGAGTCTTCTTCGCCCGTCACTTCTTCTTGCTGGCCCTCTTGGCGCTGGACTTGGCTTTGGGCTTCACGGGTTTGGCCTTCTTGGGTTTGGATGTCTTGACGGGCTTGGCTTTGACCACCTTGGGCTTTTTGGCTTTCTTGGGCGTGGCAGCCGGCTTCTTCTTGGCCTTCTTGACAGGGGTGGCTTTGGGCTTCTTGCTGGGGGCTTTGGCGGCTGCCTTCTTGGGCTTGGCTGCCTTCTTTGGAGCGGCCACTTTCTTGACTTCCTTCTTGGCCTTCTTGAAAGCCACCGACCTCTTGGGCTCATCGCCCTTGGCCAGCCTGAAGGACCCCGAGGCACCCACCCCTTTGGTTTGCTTGAGGACGCCGGTGGTCACCAGGCGCCGGATGGACATCTTGATCTGGGAGTCGGCGTTCTCACCCACCTTGTAGTGGCTCTTGATGTACTTTTGGATGGACTGGCGCGAGGAGCCGGCGCGGTTCTTCTCCGCCTGGATGGCAGCCACGATCATGTCCGAATACTTGGGGTGGTCCGTGGACTTCTTGGAGGCCTTGGCCCGCTTGGGCTTCGCCGCGGGGGCGGCCGTGGAGTTCTCGGTCATGGTGGCCGGCCTGCTCCTGCCGGGGACGGAGCCTTCGGAAGGGAGAAGGGCCAGCCCTCGCCGGAGGCTGGGCGCACAACCGGACTCGGGATCGGCTCTCCGGCTCGAGATCGGCAGGCCGGGCCGAAGTGCGGCTGCGGGGCTCCGGTCCTCCCCGGCGCGGGGCGCGGGGCTCGGGTCCTCCCCGGCGCGGCTCGCGGGCTGCCCTGCGCGGCCCAGCCCCCACGGCTCGGTCTCCGGTCCGGCGCCTGGCGCTGCCTCCTCCGCCTCCGCCTCCCCGGCCTCCCTTTTCCCTGCTCTGCGTCTGGCGCTCGGGCGGCGCATCCGGGTATTTAGCGGCGGCGGGCGGACCGCGGTGAGGACTGGGCTGCTGGCTGCCTGCTCCCGGCCCGGAATGGCGCCGCGCCGCCGCCATCTGTGTTTCTTCCGCCGAGCAAACCCGACCTTTGCCGGCGGCCCGGGGCCTCCCGCCGCCCGCTGTCTCTCGGGGTCCCTGCCCGGCTCCCTAGGCTTCCCCGCTGGGGAACCCAGCGCCCCGGCCGCCGTCCCTCGCGCCCGCCACGAGCCCCAAACTGCGTCGAGGAGCACTGGGGCGCCGGCACATTTCCCCTTTGCGGGGGGCTGGCGCTGCGGGGCCCGGGAGCCCCGGGGCTTGAGACCCCTCGTTGGAAAGCTCCCCCCTGGGACTACCAGGGCTCCCACTCCCGGCCGGCTGCGGGGTCCCCCAACCTGGCGGAGCGGCTCAGAAGCGGCCCCAACTAACACACGCGGCCCCGAGCCGGGCGACTCCCAGCCGGGCCGCGTCGGGACAAGGGGGGAGGGGTCGTCTCCCCGGGGTCCGATCACCTCTTGGGGGTCACCCGGCCGCAGGCCCCCCAGCACCCCTAACCCCTTCCTGCCCCCGGGGCCCTCAGGGAAACTTTCCCTGGAAGAGTTGGAAGGGCACTTTCAAACTTGGTCCCTTCCCCCTCTTGAGGCGCCTCTCCCCTCGACGCTCTGCACGGAGCCCCCAGATCCCTGCATGGAGATTCCTGCCTGAGCCCGAGCCCCCCCCAAAATATCCTGGGACCCCCCTGGGACATGGGAACTGGCTTCCTGGGTGGCCTGCTCTCCCCAAAGACACCCCCACGCCTCCCATATATCCGAACCTAAGAGTTCATGTATATGCCTTTCTAGCTTGGGAGTTTTGGGGGTGTGCAAAGCAGGACCCCGAGGGCCACCCTGGGGGTGAAGCTCCCCTCTCCCGCTGGCCTCTTGAAAGTGGGGTGTGCCTGGTGGGGAGGGTTCAGTACCCATCATTGGTGCTGTCCCACAGGCAGAGACCGTCCTGGGGACCCCTGGGATGAGCAGAGGCTCTGTGTGCTCTAGAGATTTAGAAAGTTGGGGCGAGGAGGGAGCCCTGGTTTCTCTGGTCGTGACTTAGGTTCAGGAGGTATGCATGCAGTCGAGCAGGGAGCCGGGGTCCCCACCACCGCCATTTTGCTGGGAAGATGCCATGCCTTTGTTATAAAAGGTATCCATCTTTTCCCGCCCTGCTTGGCACAAATCCACGAAGTGAGCAAGGGGCGCCACCAGTCTGTAGTGCAACCTGGGGCTGTTGGGAGTCCTAGGGTCCGAGTTAGAGGCTCAGAGATCGAGAGCCCGGGACCTCTGTCTGCAGCCTACCTCCTATTCAAAATGCCAGGTCCTCTTGGCATCAGCTCTACAGTAGGTTCTGGTGGTCTCGCCTGCCTACCTGGGCTCGCCCCCGGATCCCCGTGGTTTTATTAGCCAAAAGGCATGTAGCTGTTTGATTAAATAGTGACCTGGGAGTGGGTGATGGTAGCTGATGAAGATGAAGGAACCTCTGCTAAGGCCTGGGGCTGTTTGTCACGCAGGAAGGAGGCTAAGCTGATGGAGCTTTGAACGTGGGGGAAGTGTGGGGTGAGCTATGGGGCTTGGGAGTCCCAGAGACGAGGGCGAATTAGTGATCCTCCCCCCACCTCAACACCATAGCTTAACCCAAATGATTGGAGGACGGGAGGGGAGGGGAGGAACCTGTGCCTTCCCCGCAGACCAGGCCTTTCTAGGTGAAGGCCAGGTTAGATCAAAAGGTCGTCTTTAATTCTGATGGTGTCAGTGACCCTGAGGTTTCCTAATTTGAAAACATATTCTGCTAGGTTTGTTTGGGTTATAATCGATCCTCTGGGTTTCCACTAAGATCTTTACCCAAATGCACTTACCTCTGAGCTACTGTACCAAATACAATACTGTACCAATACAAACCAAATGGGTCGGATGACCCGGTGTTGAAGTGTTTATTCTCATAGCCTGTTACAGTTGCAAGGTGCTCCCCACCAGTTCCTTGGTCCTTCCTAGGAGGGTGACCCATACCCACATTTACCTGGAGGCCTTGGAGTTTGGAAGGAGAGGCAAGAGGCACTACTGTGTTGTGAAGCTCAGCTTCCACAGACCCCAGACCTTCATTTAGTCCTGCAGTTCTAGCGTCTTAACCTCCACTCCCATCCCAGAACACTGGGACCGGGTGGGGGCACCTCCCGCTGAGACACGAGATTAACAGCTCCACCCCGCCATCGTTCTGGGGAGTTAAGGGAACAAAGAGAATTTTCTGGGAGATGCCGAGGGGGGGGGGTCACGATGAGAGAGGGGCTGCCCCCAGGCTGGCATTGCCTAGCCTCAACTCCGGGACACTGCATGACCAGGATGCCGAGTGCCTCCCGCCAGGCCCACACAGTCTCCTCCCAGGTGGCTCTCCGGTGCGGGCTTCTGTCCGGCAGACATTCCTACCCGCTTCCCCACCCCACCCCCACCCCCTCACCCCCTACGCCTAACGGCGCTGGATTTAGCAGGAGGCCCTTTAAAAACCCCAGAGCTGCGGCGCTGTGGGCAACCTTCCTGGGAAATGTAGTCTCTGTGTGCAGTCTGCCTGCTACCCAGGCAGCTTCTCCGCGGGCCAGAAAAAGGGGGGCTCTGCTGCCTCTGGGGTTAGTGTGGCAGAGAAATGAAACCCTGAGTGGGAAATCCTGTCCATCGAGGTAGAGTGGGAATCACGTTCTTTTTTTGGGGGGTGGGGGTGGGGTTAGTGAGACTGTAACATCTACAAGTTACACACAGGAGCCCTGAAAGGCTTGGCGATTCTACATGGGTGGTGGGCTGTCCGGGCACGGTCCTTTCCTTCCGCCTTCCGGTAAGACCCCCCGGCTCATCCTGAGCTCAAGATTCCTAATGTGCTGAGCACGTGCCGGGCCCTGGGAATAAAGCCATGAGCAGAAAAGACAAGCCTGCCTGTGTGGGGCTGAAATGGTAGTGGAAAACAGCACCAGGAAGAAAATGAACAGTTACGATTAAATCCCTGGTGGGCATAGTGGTGTCCGCCTGTAATCCTGGCACAGGGGAGACTGAGGCAGAGGATTGTGGAGAGACTGAGGTCAGCCTGGGCTACATAGATCCTGTTCCCCACCACCACCACCAAAAAAGAAAATGTTATACATGTTGGGAATTGATGATTATGGACAAGTTGAGGTTCTCAGCGACCTGGCCTGGCATTCGCCACCAGTGCCCAGCAAGTGTGATTTTTTTTTTTTTAAAGCAGCCAACATCTAGGCAAATATTTGAAGGAGGCAAGGAAAGAAGCTGTTCCTGTTACAAGAGGAGGAGTCTTCCCTTCAGAAGAAACAGCTGGCACCAAGGACGGGTGGCCGCGATGTGCAGAGTGGCTGAAACAAGGACGTGAGTGAGTTTAAAGGACGCCAGGAGGGGCTGAGGAAGGAGGAACACCTAGTGTAGGGGTTTTGTGTGCGCAGCTAGGGACTTCGGTTTTCACCCGGTGAAGTGGGAGCCGCCGCAGAGAGGTGAGAGGCAGGACAGGGCGGCAGGCATCCAGGTGGACGGAGGGAGTGGACAGCAGCAGGGTTGGGGGCTGTAAGAAGGTGGAAGTTGACACAAGATACCATCAAAGAGACCCAGGAAGGGCCAAGATGAGCAGGAGGAACATGGGCGGTGTTGGGGGTGGGCCGGGGGGGGGGGGAGGCAATGAGAAAGGAGAGTGTCACAGAGGAAAAGAGGCCAGTCATATCAGATACCACCAACCAGGGTAGCGAGGACATAGTCCACCCTGTTGGGTGGCTGCTGCCCTCCAGGAGATGGAAGTTGTGGCCAAGGGTCCCCAGAGTCTCGGAACCTCTGTGGGGTCAAAGTTCAGTCTCTGGCATCCACCTATCTGTCCTTCCTAGATAAGAAGCAGGGCCTTGGTGAGGGTAATGTAGGGACAGGAGGGCCTGAGGAAAAGACAGCTCAGAGGAAGAAGAGACCTGGGCTTTGAGGACCAGAGTGAGGCTTACGTAGAACCACGGGGCCGCTCTACCTCGAGGGGACAGCTTGGGCAGAGCCTGGTGGTGGGAAAGTGGGGGACTGTGGGAAGCAGGGGCCCTGAAAAGGCAGGAGACCCAGCAGAAGAGGGAACAGGATACAAGGAGAGGAGTGTGGGTGCCATGGTGGCGGTGTTTGGTTGGGATCTCTGGCTGCTGTGAGGGACAGAGCTGCCGCAATGTCCCGGCAAGCAGGGGGGGGGGGGGAGAGGAGTCATGTCAGAGGCCAAAGTGGTAAGTTTGTGAGGGGAGGGAGGGAAGCCTGGCAGGTTCCCAGGGGTTACACGGTATCAGGATGTGGACTGTGGGGGAGGGGCGTCTGGAGCGCTCCTAAAGGAGGGATCCCCTTAGACCCCAAGGCAAGTCTCCTCAGGAAGCCTGGAGTGGCTAAAACTGCAAAGGTCTGCAACAAAGTGAGCCCTCCCCAGAAGTGTGGACCCAGCAAGGACACCAGGGGACACAGCTCCAATCTCAGGAGAGGATAAAGCAGAGGAGTCCATCCGGAAGGACGGGATTGCCCCTTGCCGCCTAGCCTGGACCCCCTCGTTGGAAAAGCCCACCCTCAGCCTGGCCCGTCCAGTCCAGCACTTCATCTAGCCTCTCTCTGCCTTGCGGTGGGTGTCTTCACCGGTTCTCACTGGGGTTGGTTTTGCATCCCCAAGGAGTACTTGACAGTGCTTGAAACAGAGGCGAAGTAATTGCCCCCAAACCACACAGCTGCACTCCCAGGCCAGGCTGGCCGGACAGCGAACCGTTCATCTGTCTTGTCATCCCCCCCAGGTATTATGCTCTGGTGGGTATTGCTATTGTGGCTCTGTGACAGTGCTCAGAACGCACAGAACAGGACCACGGGAGGGCATGACAGATGCCAGGGAAGGCCCTGTCCCTGGTTTGAGAACGTGAAAAGAGAATGTGGGTCGAAAGGTGAGCTGGCCGGGGCATATGGGGCTGGCTTTAAGTCATGGTAAATGACTTAGAATTTGTTCACAGTGCACTGAGAACATGGTGCAGGGAGAATTTAAAAGAGTCGATAAGCTTCATAAAATAATACAATTATTTTGAGGTAAAAATGTTAAAGTATGACATACAAAATTATCACATACACTGTCCACAGACAAAGTAGATCACATTTGTACAATTCTTAAACTAACATGAAGCCAGACAGCCGAGTCCTGTCTGTAGTTAAAATAAGAAACATGCCGGTGGGGGAGAGAATACACAGCAAGCCCAGGACAGCAAGGCTACATAGAGAGACTATGTTTCAATTGCCGCTCCCCCCCCCCACTCCTCGCCCCCATGCAAGCCCAAGGACCTGAGTTCAAGCCCTAGAACCCACTGTGGGAGGAGAGAACCAATTCCAAAAAGTTGCTTTCTAAAAGCGGTCCCCTGACATCCGCACACACATACCTCAGCACGAACACCTCCCTATGGGTATATTACACACAATAATGAAAAAAGAAACATGGCAGGTCTCCCCCACAGGCCCCTGCCTGTGCTCACCACCAGGGATATAAATAGCTTTTTGGTTTTTCCTTCTGGCTTAACCACATCCCACGAGCTAATCCTATGCAATAATTACTTTTTCTTCTTTACTTTGGGGCCAAACAAAAACAATCTGACCATTTGTTTTTCGATTTGTTTTGTTTTTTTGAGACTGGGACTTGTTTTGGGGGACAAGGTTTCTCTGTGTAGCCCTAGCTGTCCTGGAACCCTCTCTGTAGTCCAGTCTGGCCTCGAACTCACAGAGATCTGCCTGCCTCTGCCTCCCAAGTGCTGGGATTCAAGGTGTGCACCACCACCCCCAGGTGAGACTGGGACTGATGCTTGAAACTCAGATTGGCCCTGAGTTTTCAATGTAGCCTAAAATGACCTTGGCCTTCTGACCTTCAAGCTTCCGCATCCTGGGATTACAGGTCTGCACCATCACACCTGCTTCACGCAATGCTAGGGCTTGACCTCAGGACTTCATGCACACTAGGCAAGCACAAAGCCCTCTTTTTATGATGAATTTCTTAGTGGGGCTTCTTTTAGTCAATGTTATTGTTCTTACCATTAATGTTCTTTTTCATTTGTTTGTTTGTTGGTTGGTTTTTTGAGTCAGGGTTTCTCTGTGTAATAGCTCTGACTATCCTGGAACTGGCTTTGTAGACCAGGTTGCCCTTGAACTCACAGAGATCCACATGCTTCTGCCTGGGATCCAAGGTATATACCACCAAGCCCAGCTCATTAATGTTCTCTTGTGTCTTTGTTGAACTGGAATTAGAGGCTGTTGTGAGCCTCCCTGGGAGGCCAGAAACTAAACTGGGGTTCTTCTCAAGAGCAGTGAGTGGGCTCTCTCTCCCCCTCAAATCAAGAGAGAAGAGAGTGGAAAAGAGATAAAGAAAGAGAAACAGGGGCTCAGGAGGTGACGTCAAGCTCTTACATCCAAGCATGAGGATCTGAGTTCGAATCCCCCAAACCCACGTAAAGCTACATGAAATAGTGTGTCTGTAACCCCAGCGCATCTATGATGAGATTGGAAACAGACAGGAGAACCCTCAGACATTCCTGGGCCGGCCAGCCGGGCATAGGAAGTGATGAGGTGATGAGCAGCCAGAGACTCTGACTCAAACGAGATAGAAGGTGAGAACCAACGCCCATAAGTGTCTAACCTTACACACTCCTATTCACACACACACACACACACACACACACACACACACACACACACACACAAAACAAAACAAAACAGAGAGAGAATGGACCCCTGAGGTGGGCTCAGCAGGTAAAGATCCTTGCCTGAGGACCAGAGTTCAAGCCCTGGACTCCACATGGATGACAACGACGACAATGACTACCACAGGCTTTCCTCAGACTGTCTCACATCAGACTATGGACCATGTGCTCCCCCCGCTACACACACAATAAATAAATAAATAAATAAATAAATGAAAATTTTTGTTCTGTTTTTTGAGACAGGGTTTCTCTGTGTAACTGTCCTAGCTGTCCTGGAACTCGATTTGTAGACCAGGCTGGCTTTGAACTCACAGAAATTCACCGGCCTTTGCCTCCCAAGTGCTGTGCCAACCCCCCCCCCAAAAAAAAATAAATAAAATTTTTAAAAAGAAAGAAGCTGAAACATACAATAAACACCACAAAATACAGACTAGTCACGCTCTCATTCACTAACCGCCATGCCAGGGTCCTTTGGACCTTGCAAGGGAGGTCTCCTGAGGCTTCAGTCTGGACAATCTCCCAGTGACTCAGATCCAGAATGTGCTGTAACTACTCCAGGAAGAGCCCTCCATTTATGTTCATGCTGCTGATGGTGGAATGGACCCCCCACATGTCCTGTACCTGTCTTTTTCTTTGGGGGAGGCAAAGTTAAAGATGGAAGCAAGTCCCTTAACGCTGTCACCCAGGTAGGTTCCGTGTCCCCCCAAGGATCCTCAAACAGGAGAGCAGAGAGGTTTATCTCAAGAGAGACCTTCCACCTGAGTGGGAATAGGAGGCAGGCAGCTGGGGGAGCTGGACAAGGTGACAGAAACAGAAAGTCTCCACTGGAGCCTCTAGAAGGGACAGGTCCCAGCCGGCCCGGTCATCTTAGACCATTTCAGATTCCGACATCCAGACAGATCGAGCGATGCATTTGTGTATGTGTATGTGAGATTAAGACGGGGGTCCAATGAGAAGGAAAAGAAACAAAAAAAAGCTGGGCGTGGTGGCGCAGGCCTTTGATCCCAGCACTCCAGAGGCAGCAGGTGGATCTCAAACAATCAAACAATCAAACCAACAACAAAGAAGACAAGTGGTATGTACTCCAAGCTGGCCTCAAAATTGCTGTGTAGCCACATATGACCTTTCGTTTCTGTGGTGTTCCAGAGTGAGGCAGCTTCCAGGCTTATTTGGGAGGACAAATCCACACTCAGGCTGGCTGGGGGTGGAGAGGGAGGAATGGGGAGGACTCCCTGCTTTCAGGAGCAGGAGATGGGATGACTGGAGGGGAGTCTGCCTCCAGAGCCTTCTTTTGGCAAGCGTTCCGTTTCGGAGCCCACTGGGGTGGTGGAATTCCTGGACCCCTCTCAGCTTTCAGCCTCACTCCGGGGAAGCTAATTCTTCACCCACTTCTCCTCAGTTAGGACGTCAGTTGTCATCCCATGTGGGTTAAGAGTCAACGGACAGAAAGACAGAAAGACAGACAGACACTCTCGAAGTCATGACAGTGCCAGCGACAGTTCCGTGGTTCCATTTCAACTGATCTAATCGGACCAGGCCAGAACTCATTTCCTCGGTTCACCTTGGAAAGCATCCCCGAGGCCAAGGCTGAGGTCCTGACCCGTCAGGGTCATCCTTCCATCTTGCACACCTTCCTTTTGAGGATCCAGGCTCTGCCCAGGAAGGAAAGGAGGTTGCCATGCAGATGAAAACACAGCCTCAGGCGCAGGCGGAGACGCCTCATTTTATACAATAGTGATAGTTCACGGACTGAGGTAAGCAGGCCCATGCTGACACCAGCTCTCAGAACTGCCCCCCCCCCCCCGTAACTGGGAAGGAGGGGGACACATTTGCAGATGACTAGGGAGCCCCACTAGGAAAGAGCTCCAGGCACCTTGTCCTGTTAAGGGTCCATGGGATTAGCTGTCCTCTGGTCCATCAGGATAGTCCTGTCCCAGGTCAGCTGGCAGAGAGGACACCCAGACTTCAAAGGAGATGCCTCACTCTGTGGGCAAGGTGTGGACTGGTGACCTATATACTGAAAGCCTGAGGCCAGGCACGGGGCCGTGATGCAGATGATGCATGTGTTCTGGGCTAGGAGCCACACTGGACCCACAAGCTGCATCTATCCCATTCCAGGGGCCCAGGCTGAGCGCAGGTAGGAAGTGGGAAGGTTATGACCATGGGGCCTACAAGAGGCCCCTGGCCCTTGTGAAGTAAGTAGCCCTGCCTGCTTTCCACTTGGCAGAATTCCCAGACTATTCTGTAAGAGGCCTCAAGAGGGAGATGCTGGGCTTTTAACTAATTAATGCAGGAGAACCCTGGAGGGATGGGGAGGCCTGGAGCAGGAGTACCATGAGTTCCAGGCCAGCATGAGAAGTATGAGACCCCCATCTCAAACAAACAAACAAACACTCCACCAACCTCAATGCTGTGGCCACATTGCACGATACTTTGAAACCATAAGGGTATGGACACTCTGTGATATTAGTGATATTTCTTGAGAAATGAGATTGGCTCATAACTGGCTTTTATTTTTCACTTTTTACACTCATATATTGTAATTATCTATAAAGAGCCAGCATGCCGGGTGTGGCAGCCCACGCTTTTAATCCCAGCACTCTGGAGGCAGAGGCAGGCAGATCTCTGTGAGTTCGAGGCCAGCCTTGTCTACAAAGTGAGTTCCAGGACAGCCAGGGCTGTTACACAGAGAAACCCTGTCTTAAAAAAAAAAAAAAAAGAAAGAAAAGAAAAGAAAAAAGAAGAAAAGAAAAGAAAAAAGAAAGAAAAGAAAAAAAAGAGTCAGCATGTATTATTTTTCCCCTTTATTGTATATTTTAATTTATTCTTTGACAATTCCATACGTGTATCTGTCTCCTGTGTGTGATCCATTGAACTGAATCGGGGTGGCTGACATGCACTTGAGTCGGATTATTTTGGAGCATAGGGCAATTTATCAGTGACTACACCATTGAAGAAAAATGACGTCCCCTTCCCAGTGGCTATTCATTACCAAGAGCTCCTCAGCGACGGGCAGGCTCTCATGAACCCCTCCCCTATCCACAAGGGAAGGTGATAGCCTCCATCTCGTGCAGGTTCTGTTACCATACCCACAGCTGTTGTGAGGTCATGAGTGCTATGATCGTGCCACATCCAGAGGACGGTGCCTCGCAGCACTTCCTCTCCTGGGCTACTTTTGAAAGAAAGAGAGAAAAGAATAAAGGTTGGTGAGGTGAATCAGTGGAAGAGTATTTGCCTAGCATAGGCAAGTTTCTGGGTCCCATCCTAAGCCATTGCTGCCACACCACACACACACACACACAGACACACACACACAGACACACAGACACACACAGACACACACACACAGACACACAGACACACACACACACACCCCAAAAAGAAAAACCTTAGCATGAATGTGATAGAAAAAATAATAGCCCTGGAATAAGTATGATGAGCGACAGCTGTCTTTAACATGTCAAAGACTGAAACAAGGGGCTGGAGAGATGGCTCAGAGGTTAAGAGCACTGGCTGCTCTTTCAGAGGTCCTGAGTTCAATTCCCAGCAACCGCATGGTGGCTCACAACCACCTGTAATGAGATCTGATTCCCTCTTCTGGTGTACAGGCAAACTTACAGAAAGAACACTGTTTATATAATAAATCAAATAAATCTTAAAAAAAAAAAAAGACTGAAACAAATCCCTAAACAAAAAATATTATTGGCTGGAGAGATGGTTCTGCAGTAGGGCCATGTTCCACTACCATGAAGATTGGGGTTTAGACCCCAGCACCCATGTAACAAGCCGAGGATCACCACAAACACTTGTAACCTCAGCCCTGACATAGGTGGAGACAGGAAAATGGCCGGGGCTCGCTGGCTTCCAACCAGGCAGAGAAAATGCAAGCTTCATGGTTCAGGGAGAGAGACTGTGCCTCAAAGGAACAGGTGGAGAGAGAGAGAGGAGAACACCGGAGGGTCTCTTCTGGTCTCTGTGCTCATGAACAAGTGTGCACCCCTGCAAAAAGGTATCAGTTTAAAAAAAAGAAAAATGTTATCGCCTCAGTCCAGATTGTGATAAACACCATGACCAAAAACTGACTTGGGGAGGAAAGGGTTTATTTCCTTACAGCCTGCTTCTGTGGGAACTAAGGCAGGAACTCAAGGCAGAAGCAGAGGCCATTAAGGAATGCTGCTTGCTGGCCTGCTTCCCCCGTCCTGCTCAGCCGGTTTTCTTATATAACCCAGGACCACCTGCCCAGGGGTGGCACTGCCCCCGACATCAATCATTAATCAAGGAAATGCCCCCACAGACATGCCCTACGAGCCCACAGGCCAAGCAGATGGAAGCATTTTTCTCAGTGGAGGTTCCCTCTTCCCAGGTGACTGGTTTGTGTGAAGCTGACTGGAACCCACAGCGAAGTAGGAAAACACACATCAGCAGCTCCGTCATAGCCTGGTTGGCAGCGGCCGCCAGTGGTGGCGTGTTTAATCTCAGGAAGCAGAGAAACTGTGCTTCCAATGGCAGCTACGCTTTCTCCCCCTCGGAACCAACTCCTCTCTCTCTCCTTCCACCCTGTCCACTTTCTGCTAACCTATGCAGATGTTGTTTGCTGGACCCGGGATCTGAGGACCTAAAAGAAAGGGGCAGAAGACAGTGTAATGCCGTAGACAACCTACTTACGTATCAGGGTACTTTTATCCCTGAATGTAACAAAGAAACAATGATCCAAGGAAGGTTGTTTGAGTTCAGAAAAACATGATGAGAAAAACATGTAAATAAACATCAGGAAGCACATACTGAATAGTAACAGAGCAACCCATTCCCAGAACTTTCTTAGGACAGACCAATTTAAACACAGTGCCTGGCATGTACTGTAGACTATATCTGGGACAGCGTGGACAAGGCAGAGCCTTATCCAGATTCAGGGTGCACTGACCAGATTGGGTTCTAGAGCTATGTTCTGACATCCAACAAGGATAAACATGTCCTTTTGTTGGTTTGTTTGTTTCAAGACTGGGTTTCTCTGTGTAGTTTTGGTGCCTGTCCTGGATCTCGCTCTGTAGACCAGGCTGGCCTCGAACTCACAGAGATCTGCCTGGCTCTACCTCTCAAATGCTGAGATCAAAGGTGTGCGCCACCACTGCCTGGCTGAATAAACATGTTTTATAAGTTGAATGTAAATGTTTAACACAGGAGGCATGAAATCATATCCAAGAACAATCCAGGGGACAAAATGTACCTGAGGTAAAGGGCCCTGTCTTTTTCCTGGAACCTTTCTCACAGTTCCCCAAGGGATTGTTTACCATGGGTCATTCTTTTTTTTTCCTGTTTGTTTGTTTTATTTTTTATTTTTTTTCGAGACAGTCATTCTTTTGACCATGTTCTAATACCTCCCTCCCTTCTTCCTTCCCTCCCTCTCTCTCTTTCTGAGATACAGTCTCACTCTGTAGCCCTGACTGGACAGGAACTTGCCATGTGGAACAGGCTGGCCTTGAACTCACAGAGATCTTCCTGCCTCTGCCTCTGTAGTGCTGGGATCATTTGGAGGTTAGAAGACAACTTTTAGGAGTTGGTTCTTTCCTTCCACCAAGGGTTCTGGGGATCAAACCTGGGTTGTCATGCTTACACTGCAGGCTCTTTAATCTCACCACACACCCCAAATGATGCCCTGGACCACCTGTGCCTGCACACACACACACACATGCACACACACACATGCACACACAATAATAATAATAATAATAAATACATAATTAAACAAAAATGGTGAAAGGACTGGGGTGTGGCTCAGGGGTGGAGCACCCAGCATTAGCAAGGCCCTGGGCTCCATCCCCAGGTTTTAGCCATGCTGGACAAGCCAGAACCTCTCCAGATTTGATCGGAGACAGTGTAACAGCTGTGTATACAGTATTTACATTGCATCAGCCCCTGGTTAGAATCATAGGGAGATGACTCAAGGTGTTCCCGAGGCTGTGTACAGCCAATTTGCAAACATCACACCATTGTGTATGGGGATTCAGCATCCCTGATTGTGGTTCCTGCGGAGTGTTCCATCCCCAAGGATCCTGAGGGCACAGGTAATGTAGGTGTGTCAGACAGAGAGCACAGGATAGAATGGGAAGATGGCAGAGCTCTGGCAGCTGGTGAACCCGGGTACCAGGCAGGTAGTTATTATACCATCCCTTCACACGGCTGTCCTATAGTTCTGAGAGTTTACAGAATCAGAGGAAAAGTGTTGGATGCCCAGTAAATCTGGTGGCCCGGCTCCCTCAAGCCCACAACAGCACCCACCATTGAGGCAGAGCTTGCCAGCTCACAAAGGCTAGCCCAAGTCTGGTCCTGGATGCCACTGTGCCTGCTCCTGCTCTCCCCTGTCCCGAGAGCAGCAGCCTCCTGCACCTCTGGGCTGGGAACTTCTGCAGACCATGGAGCTCCTGGTCCATCCTCAGGGCAGAGACTTTAGTCCCTTCCTTTTAGCCCTAATCCTGTCTGGGTTTAGGAGGCAGTCAGTCCCACACCCTTGCCCCCCGAAAGTATTTGCAAATTTACTAGCATTTGTTTTTGAGACAGTGTTTCTCTGTGTAGCCCTGGCTGTTGTGGATCTCGCTCTGTAGACCAGGCTGGCCTCGAACTCACAGAGACCCGCCTGCCTCTGGCTTCCAAGTACAGGGATTAAAGGCGTGTACTGACCGCCACTGGCTGGCTGGTTTTGTTTTGTTGGCATGCCCTAGATAGGTCTCTATTTCTGAGATAAAACACCATGAAAAAACAAACAAACAAACAAAAAAAAAAAAAAACCAAAACACAACGTGGCTGGGGGACAGTGGCGCACACCTTTAATCCCAGCACTCAGGAAGCAGAGCCAGGCTGATCTCTGTGAGTTCGAGGCCAGCAGAGCGAGATCCAGGAAAGGCGCAAAGCTACACAAAGAAACCCTGTCTCAAAAACAAAACAAAACAAACAAAAACAAAAAAACAACCCACACACACACACAACCTGGGGAGGAAAAGGTTTATTTTGGCTTACAATTTATATTCCATCATGAAGGGAAGTCAGGGCAGGAACTCAAAGTGACTGAAGCAGTGGCCAGAGAAACGCTGCTTAGTGTTTCGTTCCCCACGACTTGCTCAGCTTGCTTTGGGCCTGGGTTCTCATACACCGCAGGCCCACCCGCCCAGGGGTGGCAGCATCAACGGCGAGTCGGGCCCTCCCGAATCAGGCATTAGTCAGGAATGAATCAAGATTTCTCAGTTGAGCATCCCTCCCCCCAGATGAATCTAGCTTGTGTCAAGTCAACAACAACAACAAAAAAAAGAACCAGTAGATCCAGCTGAGTTGTGACAAGGACCCTGGTACTGCCTGTGGCTTTGCCTGAGGCTCCCCAGCCCAACTCCAGGGTCCTTTATCGTCCCCGGCTCTCTGTATGGCTCTATCCCAGCTCTGGGTGATCAGGCACCCACAGGAGTCCTGGAAGCCCCGGATGCCCCTGCTTTTGCCCTGCATCTGCCCTTCGGTACGGGCCTTCCTGCTAGGTGCCCAGGGCTTGGTTAGGGAGGGAAAGACTTTTTTAATTTTTTTTTTTTTCCTTTCAGAAAGCTGTAACATTTGGCACTGGCACTAACTTTCTCCGGCTTTCAGCACAGACTCTACTCAAGGCGTCATCTGAGCTTGACTTGGTGCCTCTCGAGTGAGCAAAAGACAGCCTGCCCATGGGGGTGGGGGGACGGAGAGGGTCCCTGGGGTGGAGGGGTAGCCAGACTCCAGCAAACACAAAGCAAAAACACAGCTTCCAGGAAAAGCTGGCAAAGCACACCCATCCCTTCCCTCCGGAAGAAGTGAGTCGTAACACACACACACACCCCGCTTAACACGCCTCAACATTTTACTCTC